>NW_022687544.1:568602-576350 GCF_011630105.1 Anneissia japonica | reverse complement strand
TTGCACTGACTACTTAGGCCTAGTCATATTATGCTTCATCGTCCCCCGCTAACACAGTACATCAGTAGCCACCCCCCCCCCCCACCAAGCTACTACAGTACAGACTTTTGCTAGGCAACAGAACGTGATTGCACCTTTCTTACCAGGTGTTCATGTAAATTTGCATAGGCCTATTGTTAGCTAACCAGCTGAGTGTATTCCTTTGTGAAAATGAGTACCGCGGGCCGTGGCGTACTCATTTTCACATAGCATTTGCATCCCCTCTTGAAAAGAGGGAACTTCGTAATAGTTGTCACCATATCTTCGCTAATTATTCACCGTAATTTAGCTTACACTTATGCATTGAGGGAGCACTTAAAATGTACAATAATCATTTCACGACCCAACAAACCCCGAACTTTACTCATGCATTACATAGTTTCATGTTGCTGTACTCCAACATTACTGGCGCATGGTAAAAACCAACTGACTGCAGGCAGACCATTTCCGGTCACCTCCAACGCAGCACCCCCTAGTTCCGTCACATCTGGATGCCATTACTGGCCTTAAAGGCCAGTACGGCCATTACTGGCCGTAAAGTCCTTAAAGACATGATACAAGATATCAAATCAATACGTATAAAAAAAAACCAGTTTCAAAAAATTACAAAAATATTGCCCTCTTTAAACTGAGCACGAAAGCAGGTATGTGCAACCTTCGTCCAATTTTGACAAAGGATTTTTTGTACATTGATAGCCAAAAAGATGAAATACATAATTAGTAAAATTTGAGATAGCAGGTATAATAATAATCTAGCCTATCTTCTTACAGTATATATAGTATGGTTGTTGCTATCCTTTCCATAAACTGTCCACTTGATACCAATACGCTTATTTCATGATGGATTATTATGATTACTGTATACAGTAGATTGCACAAATTGATGTTTAATATTTTGTTGCAGATTTATCTCACAATGTAACACTTACTAACTTTAACTTTGTTATCTCAATAAATATATCTGTGTTGTTGGTCTTACTTGTGCTTTTCTTTGTTTTTGTATTGTATTATGCAGTCCTTGTATTGAGGTTTGGGTACTATAACATATATTTACAGTAGTAGCAACAATAGCATCTTTATAATATGAATTATGAAACGACCGGATTCAAAACTGATCTTCTCCTGTCTGAGACGCCCTTATATTAAACAACCGAGAACAATTTTTCAATTTCCCTCTGTAAGAAGTATTGAAACATGTAATGTAATGAAACATAGTAATGAAACATATATACATATATATATAAATGAAGTAATAAAGTAATTAAATATATATATATATATATATATATCATGTTTCATTACTTCTTACAGAGGGAAATTGAAAAATTATTCTCGGTTGTTTAAGGGCGTCTCAGACAGCGAAGGTCAGTTTTGAATCCGGTTAGAGCAGGGAGTTGTTATACTACAACTCCCTGGTCGGAGCAACTGTTTTCAGACTCGTCAATTCCACAGAAGGTGTTGGTTATAAGGCATAGGCCCTTCAACAGAAAATGGAAATGCGAAGCTAGCAAAATAAACGTTATATGAAATGATTTTTAACTACTTTAGCGTAATTTCTTTGCATTGAAATGTTCCAATGGGGATACTGGGGAGTAAAATTTTGTTGCCCACCGCTTAGATGTCACTCAGAATAAAGGCAAATTCAGACCAGTTTAATCTATTTTGGGATGTTATTTATTTATTTTTTTATGTTATTGTTTTTTTATATTCAGTCACCCGAAACAAGGCCAAGGGCCACTCAAGGTAAGGGGTTGGGATAGTTTAAAAGAAAGCGGTTGACACAAGATTTAAACTTTGCAAGATGAAAGGAAATTAGAAGACAATCTGCAGACAATGAATTCTAAAGAGAAGCCGAACGACAAACAAATGAGTTTGAAAAAGTGGAAGTTTAGGAAGTTCAAGAGTGAACGGATGACAAATCGAAGCCAGTCTGGTGTTTCTGGAAAACCTACGAACAGATGGAAGTTGAAAAATCTCCCCAGAGCAGAGCAATGACGATTAAAATAACGCCAGAGTAAATTGAGATAAGCAACATTGCGCCGATGACCCAGACATTCCAACCTACAACCAAGCTCTGGTCCGATCAGATGGACAACTCGACGTTGGATTTTGTCAAGAAGAGAAAGATGATAGGCGGGACCAAACATGGTCTGGAGCTTCAACTTTGTAGGTGTGAACATTGTTAATTCAGGAGAAATACAATTTTGTGTATGAGGTGGCAAAGCATCCTTGCAAACATGCCATTTTAAAAGTTACAGAATGGACGAACTTAGAGAAAAAACCACGCCCACTTCTGTCTCCTTGGGGACATGCCCCACCCGGGCAAATCCTGGCGCCACCTCTGTTGTTGTTTTGTTCCACTGTCTATTTGCTCCCATTAATTGTCGGTGATTTAGGCCTAGACCTACATGCTTTATTTTAGTGCTGGCCCAATAGGCACCTAAAAGTGAAGTTTTTCTACTTTCTTCTCTCTTACTCACTCCCCCGAAGTTTGCCGTCTCCTTTCCTGCCATCTCCTCGTAGGAAAAATTTGGCAACCTGAGTTTTCACTCCTGTTTTTTTCCCGGTCTGTGGAATTAAATTGGAATCTTAATTTATTTATTTTTACATTTTCATAGGCCTATATATTTTTTAAGGTGATTTACTTTTACAGTGGTGGATCTATAATTTTTTCCAGGGTAGCGGGTTGGTTGCGCAGATGCGGCACCAGGATTTGCCCGTTGACATGGGGCGGAGATCCCCAGTGGGGGATCTTGTCCCCGATGAGATTAAAGTGGGTCGGGCGTCTCTTAAAATGAAAGTGGTCCAAGGAAGAGAAGCCTCCGAAAATGTCAGACAATTTATGTGTTTTAAATGCGAATGTATAAGATATCCTAAGCAGTATAGGTCTAGGCCTGCCGTTTGTTAAGCACGAAAACAGACATTTTTATTTTACTACTTCTTGACTAATTGTAATGCAGTTTATTTCAGCATCAATTGGTATTACAGTATTTTCTTTTTACAGAAACAGCCTTTTATGATCTATGTGAATGGGAAAGAGTTAACAGTATTATGACCGCGAATGTATAAGATATCCTAAGCAGTATAGGTCTAGGCCTGCCGTTTGTTAAGCACGAAAACAGTCATTTTTATTTTACTACTTCTTGACTAGTTGTAATGCAGTTTATTTCAGCATCAATTGGTATTACAGTATTTTCTTTTTACAGAAACAGCCTTTTATGATCTATGTGAATGGGAAAGAGTTAACAGTATTATAACGTAATATTTATGGCAGGAGATGTCTGGAGACTAGAGGAAAATAAAGGGAAAAAAGTATTGCAAATATACCGTTTTCAAATTATATATTGTTAAAATAAAAACGTATGTACAAAATATGTTAAAATGTGGTTTATTTATGTTTAAGATTGACTTTTTTATACCTAGTTTAAAATTATAATTATTAAGTAAAAACATGTATTCTAATGTATGGCAATCACAATTTTGTCGGAGCACTCCTGTTACCTCATTAATTTAGTTCCTACCTAATAAAATGCTTTCATACAGTTGGACCTTATATATCGCCAATCTTTAGTTCTAGTTTAATAATGGACCATCTTCGATTAAGGGTACTCTTCTCTCTCGTGTTATTAATGAATTTTCTTGTATTGATCGTTATTTCATTATCTATTTTTTATTTTAATTTGTATTTAAAAAATAATTGTTTAAATCAATGTATATTATGTGACAGTATCAAATATCTCTTATGTATTAATGATCTTGATAGTATTTATAATTTATTACCACCATTTTAATTGTATTGTCTTTGATGGTTTTTAATGCGCTGTTCTGTACATATTGCTTCTCCCTTGGGTGTTTTGTAGAAATAAATAAATAAATAAAAAAGATATGTTAAAGGGTATGGTTTATATATATTTAGGAGAGATAATTGTATAATTGTACCTAAAAATGCTAAAATTTCAACTAATTTCAAAACAATAACAATCGTAAAAAAAACCCATAAATAATAATTAAATCAAACACTCATCATCCTATCAAGAGCCTAATAATCTGAAACTGAAACGAATACAAAGTAAAATTTATTTAGAACACTACCGATTTTACTTTCGAAAAACATTGTAAATAAGCTAGCTTGTACATCGGCGTTCCATAGCGCGGCTGTGAACCGCGACCGAAATGCATAACAATAGGGCGCGACTGAAATGATCTGTATTCTTTAAGGCAGGCTCAGGTCGACACGCAACTCAACTCAACTCAACTCAACTCGTCGACATGAGCGCTCCGCGCAACTGAAAGGAACTGACCGCAACTGAAAGGAACTGACAGTCGCGCATATTTGTCAAGTTGAGTTGAGTTCCTTTCAGTTGCCCATGTTCAACTTTTTGCGGAACTGAAAAAAGCTCTAAAAAAATGCTGATTCGGAACTCAAAGGAACTGAAAACGTTGATCCTGATATTAATCGTAATCAAGATGCATTAACTGAAAAAAGATATTATATTACAATGTTTTGTTAATGGCAGATTACTTTATTCTTTGTTTAAAAAAAATATAGGCCATAGGCCAGATTTTTATTCTAACGCATTAACAAATAGGCCTAGGCTAGGCCCAATAATAATAATAATAATAATAATAATAATAATAATAATAATAATAACACATTAACAAATAGGCCTAGGCTAGGCCTAAATAATAATTACGAATTATTTCGTACCATTTTTACGAATTATAAATAATCCATTAATTCTTGAGAGTGTGCATTGTTTTTGAAGTAGTTTTGTACAAATTCTTTAACGGTAGAATATTTATCTAGGGCCTAGGCTTAGGCCTGGTCAAGAAAAGCTAAATTCCTTTTTCAGAAAGTCCCTCAGTGCAGTGTAGTGTTAAATTATGAACTCTATCAAAAGTATGCTGCTGCATTCGCGAATATTAAATAAATACATTTTTATAACATATTTGACAGCTGATTCATGTAAACATTGTCACGTATAAAATGCATTCGTGTATACTTTTTGTTAAGACCTTTCTTGTTTTAATTGTTCCATCAGATTTTGCATGTACCCATTTCAAATAGACCAATAGGCCTATGCGATACACTTTTCTAAATTTAAAAAAAAAAGAGTAGATAAACTTCAAAAATAATTTTAATATTTTTAACCACACTTCTAATCTTACAAGCATTCAAACATTTATTTGCAGTTGATGAAATTTCGGAGAAAATGAAATCTTTAATAACACAATTCTGTCGACTAATCAAAACAAAAAAATAAAGTAGATACACTTTTTAAAATAATTACATGTCTTAATAAAAACATTACAGACATTTTGCAGTTGATGGGATTTCGCGGGGAAAATGTTTTTAGCCAATAGTTCCTTTCAGTTGCCAGTCGACATGAGCCAATTGTTCCGTTCAGTTCCTTTCATTTCAGTTGCGCGGAGCGCTCATGTCGACGAGTTGAGTTGAGTTCCTTTCAGTTCCGTGTCGACCTGAGCCTGCCTTTACATCTTGGGGATTTGAAGACTTGGCTTATCAATATCAACAATTTTTACAATGCCTAATTAAACTACATACACCCCCCCTCCCAGGGGCGGATCTAGAGATGTCCAAAAGGGGGGGGGGGGCAGAAATTTGGGCCGATCGAGACAACAATGTCCTAGGGGGTCCGGGGGCATGCCCCCGCGGAATTTTTGTGTTCTAGACGCCCGAAAATAACATTTGAGGCGTTGTATGGGCTATCATTTTTTTCTTTTTCTTTCTTTTTTCCTTTTCCCCTATTAGGCAACAAGCTTATAGGACTTCTCCTAAGATGAGAGAGGGGATAAGGAGACAGTGCGACGAGTTATTGGATAAGGACATTATAGAGCCTAGTCATAGCCCTGTCTCTTATACACATCGCACTCCTGATTGTGGGGTCCCCAGATTGGTCCGTGGTGTTGACTTCTGCCAGCTCACCATCTGCTCTGAATCCAGGCTGTCAGCTCCAACAGTTGAGTCGCGTGTAGGAAATATCTGGAGGAAATAGGGAATCTATTCTATTTTTAGATATTAGTAATGGTCTAATTGAGTGTATAGGAATTCCCAAGATTGGTTGTTTTGAGGTTCATTCTGGTGGTACTGAGTGCCAGCAATGAGCTCGTATACTACAGTAGGCCTACTATAAAACTGAAGTTTTATACTCTTTGGTGCCAGGAACAATGCTTTCAATATAAGTTGCTACACAAGGTAGGCCATACTCTGTACATTATATAATATGTAACTTATTTTTTCACTCTTTTTAGCTATATCCACTGCAGGATTAAAGGCATAGCAGGCTGTAATTCTAAAATGGAGAGGCACGACAGAGCTTGTTGTTCCAGGGAGTTGTTATATTGGTACATAGGGAGGCCTCTCCTAACTACACTAGACCGGTACTAGGCTAGGCCCTTAGCTTTTGTATTCTGTGATGAATTTATGACCTGTTCCATACTCACCGTACACCACACCACCTATCTAAATGAGTGCGGTGCAAGGCCAAGAGGCTGGTAGGCCAGTACTGTAGTGGTTTCCCTCTGTTAGCACCTCTTGTCTTCGGCAGTGGCTAAAACCTGCTGTTTTCTGTTGGCACTACCACAGTGTGAAAAAGCTGCTGTTTTCTATCGGCACTGACACAGTGCGAAAAAAGCTGTTATTTTCTATCTATTATTGCAGCAGTGCTAAAAATGCTGTTTTCTATTGTCACTGCCGCAGTGCCAAAAAACTTTGGTCTTCTATCGGCTGCCAACTGTTGTTTAATCAAAATTGATGTTTTGATTGATAGATGAATGCATGAATATATGTATATATTATGTAGGCCATTATCATACAAAATATAATAAAGAAAAATAAATAATATTAAATAAATAAAATAATATATTTATAATAATAATAATAGTGCTCGAATAGGAAAATATGTCATCCATAATCATATATGTGATAAAGGCCCAGGCCTGCATCTTTGGCCCACTAATATTAAAATTAATTATAATCGTTTTTCAATTATTAAATATGTATGTATATATATATATAGACCATCATAAAAAAACCATCATATATTATATATATAATAAATCATCAAAGAAAGGTAAATACAGTGTTCTAATAAAGGACAATTTCATTAGAACATTGTATTTACCTTTCTTTGATGATTTATATATAATTTAACAGTGTTAACGGCTCTATATATATATATATATATATATATATATATATGGGTATATATATATATATAATTTTTATTATTTATATAATTATAAGCTAATTATTATGTTTATCTTTGCTATTTCCATGAACCGACAAATACGATGAGCGCGATTGAAAATTTACCACTTTTTGATGCCAATTTCTGACCTGAAAAAAATCGTAGCAGTATTCTTAATTAATATATATTGATAAATTGTAGTTATAGGTCACAATGTTTATATCAATCTATTAATTATTAATTAATTAATTAAGATATCAGGCCAGATTTTCGAAAGTTAAAAAAAAAAAAAAAGAAAGAAAAAGAAAAAAAAATCGCCTAAAACGCCACTGAGGTTATTTTCGGGCATCTAGAAAACAAAAATTTCACAGGGCTGATGCCCCCGGACCCCCTAGGGGAGTGTTGTTTCGATCAGCCCATTTCCGGTTCCCACTTTCAGGGCCCCTAATTAAGATCAAGGGCGTTGACCCGTGGTTGAAAGGGGGGGGGGGGGGGTGG
>NW_022687544.1:525004-568420 GCF_011630105.1 Anneissia japonica | reverse complement strand
GTATAAGAGACAGATACTCTGCTTGTGATAGGAAGGAGGATGAGTATTATATTAGTGAAGTGGTTACCTTCATCACATTTATATTTGACATTCCCCCTAAAAACTTAACAGAGGAAGAAAAGGATAAGGTCCTCAAACTACTAGATGATATGATATTTTCAGCAAAACAAACAGGGATTATGATCATACAGATTTAATCAAACACGTACCATAGATACTGGGAATGAGAGACCTATTAGGCAACAAGCTTATAGGACTTCTCCTAAGATGAGAGAGGGGATAAGGAGACAGTGCGACGAGTTATTGGATAAGGACATTATAGAGCCTAGTCATAGCCCATGGAGCTTACCTACAGTTATGGTTAAGAAAAAGGATTCACCTTTCGTTTCTGTGTAGATATTAGGAAAATTAATATGCATACAGTCAAAGATTCTCACCCCCTACCCCGCATAGATGATACAATTGACACTTTGGCTTGGAATCTTTATTTCAGCACAATGGATTTGTCATCAGGGTACTGGCAGGTTTCAGTGGATGACAAACACAAAGACAAAACTGCATTCACTACAGGTGATTCTCTCTATCAATTCAAAGTTATGCCCATGGGTCTCACAAATGCACCCTCTACATTTCAGCGCTTAATGGAGCTGGTCCTTCATGGTTTGCAATGGGTGAGAGTGTTGGTGTACTTAGATGACGTTATATTGTTTGGGAGAAATTTTGAAGAGAAGTTGAATAATTTAAGGGAAGTGTTTCAGAGAATTAGAGGTGCTGGTTTAAAGTTGCGCCCAGACAAATGTACTTTTTTTCATGAATGTGTCACATTTTTGGGCCATGTTGTTTCCAAAGCCAGCATAGAGCCTGGCCCTACTAATCTTGAGACGGTCAAACGTTGGCCTATTTCACGTAATGTCACCCAGGTCAGAAGTTTTGTGGGTCTTTGCTCATGTTATAGGCGTTTCGTGAAAAACTTTACCTTGATTGTTCGTCCTCTGCAACTACTAACCCACAAAGGGTGTACCTTTTGTGTGATCATTTTAACATATTGAGGGAAGACTTGATTAACCCACCAATTGTGGCATACCCTGATTTTAATTTACAATTTCAACTTTTTACAGATGCTTCAGAATTTTCCATCGGCTCTGTATTGACTCAAATTCAGGAGGGTAAGGAACGAATTATAGTTTATGCCAGCCATGCTCTCAGCAAAAGTGAAAAGAAGTGGTCTACTTACGATAGGGAGTTGTATGCTATTGTGTGGAGTGTCAGGCATTTTAAGCATTATTTGTGTGGTAACCATTTTCTTATTGTTACAGACCACAAACCCTTGACTGGTTTACAGGGGTTACATATAGAAAATAATGTGACAGGTCATCGAACACGATGGATCGATTGGAAGATTGTGTGCAAATCTAGTTTAACAGTTGATCAAGCTCCTGAAGCTAAGAGTGAGATGGATGATGTTATAGTGAAAGATAGTACCTGTAAGGGAATAGACTGTAAATTTCAGGATGTACATGCCCTAACTTCTTGTGATGGTTTTTCACTTCATAATCAACGTGATAAATTAATTAAATAACAGGATAGAGACCCTGAGTTACAAGAGTTCAAAATGTGTGTCCAGTCAGGTGCTAAACCCCATCATTTTGCAGGCAAGTCCCGTTATTATACGATTATGTCGGGAGTTTCATCGTTGCAAGATTTATGATGGTTTAGTGGTCCGGATTACCCACGATAGATGTAAAGGTGAAATTGTACAGTCCATCATACCTAGTTCTCTACAAAGGGAAGTATTAACATCATTTCATGGTTCTAATTCAGGACATTATGATTCGGACAAGACTTAAATCTCATTTCAACTAATTAGTAATGGCCTTATATGGCATGTTTCTGGTAGTTCAAACTCTCTTTGATCACATGTGATCTACTAGAAGTTTCATGGATTATTGTATGCAGAAAATGTTTTTTTATTTTTTTTTTTTTTGGACGAGATAATTATTTTCTATTTTATTATTATTAACATTTTGTACCGTACGTAATTCTTATGCTATGTGAATGATTTGAAAGACGTTGTACAGGGAGAGATTCTATTTTTTATTTGGTTTGCACCGTACGCTATTCGTAGGCTGCATTACTGAATGCTTTATTTTTGAGATGGTTTGTGGAAGATATTTATTTTTGCACTGTACGCTATACGTATGCTGCTGCGTTGACTATTTATTTGTGTTATTTTTTTTTTGCACTGTACGCTAGTCGTATGCTGCACTATAGAATAATTTCTTTTGAATTGTTTGCGCTGTACGCTCTTTGTATGTTGCGCTATTGATTATATTATATGGAGAAGGTTTGTAGTGTACGCTTCCGTATGCTACAATGATGGTAGATATTTTTTTTGCACTGTACGGTATTCGTATGCTGCTGTGTTGCATTATTTGTGACATTTTCATATGTAACATATGCAATGCATATGCTACATGTTTTTCTTTTGAGACACTTTATTTTTTTTGTATCATACGCCATTCGTATGGTACAGTACATGGTTACTGAGCAGTTGCTTCTCTTCATTGTACGCCATTCGTATGTTCAAATGATGTCAACAGTCCCAGAGTCATCAAGATTCTCATCGACGGAATCTAACCAGTACTCAATCTCTTCTGTGGAATCTACCATAATCATGGGATGTGAACTTCATATCAGTCTTCAGACGTTAACCAATGGATGCAACCATCATTTTCTGATGTGCTTCAACCACCACCAACTGATCACCTTGCCGGATTATATTGTTTAATTGAACGCATAGGCCTATTATATGAACTCTGTTTTAAATCATATTACTGTATACTGAATTGATAATAATTGACCCATGAACAACCAGCTAAGTATAAGGAATATTTAATTTCATGAACAATAGTTACATGTACTGTAATAAATTCTGTAATGAGATTGCTTATAGTATATCAGTGCAGAATGTTATTTAATGTATTTCATTATGTTCATTTCAATACTTTATAAGTCAATCGTGACATCATCACTGCTCCCAATGTTATTTGCCTATCCCCACACAGTCCACTAATTTTCCTATTAGTGAATGCTTGGCTTGATTTTTTTAGGTTTGTGTGCAAAAAAAAATTCCAAATTTTTCGTCACTGCGAAGATATCGTGCACCGCGATAAAAATTTAATTGTAATTGAAAATTACTTTCATAAAACAAGGTTACTTAGAACCCGAAGAAAGTTACTTTAAATTCAATATTAAGTATGAAAAATTAAGCAATTCCTTGAATCTATAAACCCTAATAAACTAAACAAATTAACGTTTAATAGGAGTATTCTAGACCTATTTTAAAGACTCAAGGAACGAAATTAGATGTAGGCCTACGGCCAGGCAGCAGGCCGCCGAGGCCTCCTCCTACTACTAGCCTAGGCCATATAGCCTAGCGTAGTTATGAAATCATCCCAAGATTTTTACCTGTCTGCACCGACCAAAAAGTTAGTGACAGTGACTGTATATAAATGTTTATTTCTTTGACGAATGTGAAAATGTTCTGGAACACTATAGTGTTACACTGTAATATACTTCTAATTGTTGTATTTTCCAAACAAAGTCGAACTCGAGATTGCTTCCACGATCACAATGAATTATTCACCATGCGAGGGGTAATTTTCTTTTTTTCTCCTTTTTTCTTAATAATAATAAAAAAAAGTTTAATATAACATTTGACCTAGCCTATCATTTTGTTTTGTAATGTAAAGCGAAAAGGTTTTCACTACAGTTTTTATTATACAATGTACTATAAATTCTGTAGTATAACCTTCAGAGAACTTTATTTTAATAAATGGCCTAATTAAGTATCTTATTGTTTTTGTTAAATTACATGGAATTTAAAAGTGGTTATAAGTGAGTTTGATGTTTACTGTAAGCCAATCAGTTTAACATTTACGGTACACCTTTATTGTTAACATAAATAGAAATGTAGCGTTGCACCTTAAATAGTGCCTACCTCTGCCCTGTGCTAAATACAAATTTTTGTGTTCTGTTTGTGTATTTTTGGCTAAACAAAGAATGTCCATTGTACATGCAAGACAGTGGCAAATCCAGGAATTCAAAATTTATAATTTTCTATTTTTCAATTTTTTAAAAATAATTATGAAAAAAATTAGGTGAGGGTGGAGGAGGTTTTTTGTCCCTCTCCCCACTTGAATCGTCACCATCACAACTCACAACTAGTTACATTGAACAGGTTTGTTAGTGTGATTTGCCTGACAAGGGTTCTGAAGCCCATAATGATCAAGCATGTGGCATGCCGGTTCAGCAACAAATCCCCTGGAAACTACAGCATATGACAATTTAGGGGTTTCAAAAGCTTACTGTAATCAATTTTATAGTCTATTAATATTTAAATATACATGTAATTTTTTTTCTCCAACAATTTTTTTTTCTCTGACAGACTGACCCCAGACAGGACCCTTGGCAAAATCTTCTCCACATTGTAAGGTATGTAGCCTATTTGAGTGTTTCAGTTTCAGAGAGATGCGCATCCTACCCCCACAAAAGCTCAAATTTTGCCTTTATGAGACAAAAAACTGTTGTATGCCATGTAAAGTTATGATGTGCCTATATATGGTCATGATGTGATGTCATCATGACCATATTTAGGCATGTCACATGTTTTTTTCAAATAAAATTTGATAGTCTGGACAGAGCTTTTGGCTATTATCACTATGATAATCAAAAATTTAAAAATCACTGATTATTTCCATTTCACTTTCTGATTTCATGTACTGACAAAAAATAAATTACTGTAAAACCTTGAGTTGAAGCCCAGTGGGCTTAATCTCGTGGTGAAGCCCATCCCGAATTGAAGCCCCTCTTTTTAGTTTGCAAAAGTAGCCTCGAGAAGAAGCCCATATCTAAAAGAAGCCCATAGCGTAGGCTTCTTTTGAGTACAGTATCAACACTGTACAGTACAGAATACAAAATAAATTGAAAACAAGCTTGGTTTATACCAGGGGTGGGTATAAAAATCGGTCGGAAGGCCAAAGTCAATTTTTGATCTAACACAGAGGGCCGCACTTCAATGTTTCCAATGTGTTTAAAAAACCCTTAAGCACTGCTTTTACACCACTTTATTCTCAGTTTTAATATTACTTTTTACAGATGATCGGTGTCTATCAAGAGGGAGTTTTCTAGCAATGTTGCTTGGCGGGCCGCACAGATAGGGTTTTTAATTCATTTTTGCGGGCCGCAAAAAAATCACTGGCTGGCCGCACTTTGCCCACCTGTGGTTTATAGAGTAGTTTAGGTGATTTAATGCCATTTAAATACACTTCATGATATAATATTGATGTTACAGTGGCCTGATTTATTGTTTTATAGTACAAATTTACAAAATTTACAGCATTCATTTTGAAAAGAAGCCCCCCCCCCTCTTTATTTTGCAAAAGTAGCCTTGAAAAAAAGCCCATCTTGAAATGAAGCCCATCCAAAGTTCGCAAAAAAAGAAGCCCAGGGCTTCAATTCGAGGTTTTACGGTATACCCAGAAGATATTTGAACATCACTCAAACTTATTTTTAAAATTCTCAATAGTCAAAACACTATCAAAATGAATGCACAAGGAGTCTCAAACTACCCTATTGCCTCGCTGTATGTTGGAGATTTGAATCCTAACGTCACAGAAGCTATGCTTTTCAAGAAATTCTCAACAGCTGGGACTATTTTGTCCATACGTGTGTGTCGTGATATAATCACCAGGCGCTCTCTCGGCTACGCCTACGTAAATTTTCAGCAGGCTGCAGATGGTAGGTTCTTTTTTTATTTTGATGACTTTAATCAACATTTTTTTAACAGTTTTAAAAAATTGAATATGATATACAAGATAATAATTGGTTAAAATATGAAAATATCATTAACATGGGCTGGTGGGCAGTGCGTGGTTAAGTGGGGAAGGCTCAATGATTATGTATTAAGCTGGTAAAATAATGCCTTTAGCTGGTAAAATAATATGGTGAAATGAGGTGATATTTAACTACTTGAGCGTACATTTTTTTTCCGGTGTGGGGGGGGGGANGGGTTGGAGAGGGGGTGCGCCTGGAATGTCATTAATCAAATATTCATTTGACATTGATATTTGACTTTAATAACATCTTAATTTTTGTGTTTCTAAGTTTAGAAATATTAGCACTTAGTAACATTAATTTAAAAGACACAGCTCTACTAATAAACTAAAAAAAACCCATAAATACGCCTATTTACTGGCTACAGTAAGGTATAATTCAGTCCTTTTTTTCACAGCGACAACTTTTTCAACTCTCTGTATTTTTATTTTTTTATCTCAAAAAGACCTATAATGAATTTTAATATTCTTCATGGCTAAGTAGTTCAAATCATTTTTTCAAAGCTGAAAGAGCAATTGAAAATATGAACTTCGTTCCCATCAATGGTCAATCTATTCTTGTTAAGTGGTCTCAGCGTGATCCAACTTTGCGTCGTTCTGGCAAGGGTAATGTCTTCATAAAGAACCTGGACAAATCAATTGATAACAAAACTCTTCATGATACATTCTCAGCTTTTGGTAACATCTTGTCTTGTAAGGTAGGTACATCTACAAATACAGTACTGTTTCATGTATGCCTAGAAATTTGAAGCATATATAAATGTTAGTCTTGTGGAAAAGGATTGTCACTTAGTAAAAGACTTGTAATAGACATAAAACATTAATTCAGGTCCATAACAACACCTAAAGGAATGGTAATTTAATTTGAATTTTCACGAATTATGGATTTCAGAATTTTCCAATATATAAGGCCCTCAAAAGGCTATTTTCGCTCGCTGGTTAAAATGCATTCCTCCTCCAGCTTCTGTCAACACTGGCCTTAACTATACACATTTAAGGTTAACATAATAGAATTTATTAAATGTGCTGAACTGAAGTATGTGACAGTAAAAATCATCTTCAGTGAATTCGACCCCCGTAGTAATTACCCTCTCTTCTCTGAAGGATAGGAGAGGTGTAGGGTATTGCAATAGTGCACGACTGAGTTTGTGTGCCTTTGTGTCTGTCTCCTTCTGGATGCATAACTAAAGAACTAGTGAATCAATTTACTTAAAATTTTCACACGTTGACAATATTACATGTATCTTGGTCCTCCTCAAATTTGGTGCTGATCGCAAGTGAGATGCGGATTTTAGAATGTTATTTATATATTTTTCGGCTGACAGCCAGTTCAAGTGGATTGTTTGACCAAGTCTAAGCCGAGGTGACTCGAGCAGATCGACCATGTCTCAGATTCTGGCCGGCGGACTTGAAGCGATGCTGCCCAATTGATGGGCTTGCCATGTGAGGCATGATGAAGCGGTACAGTCGGCGTGCAATTAAATGCCATTAATTTTTCAATGTATATATGGTGCAACACGGCGGGGGCTTGTAATGTCAGATTATCTTGTTTAATATGAAACTTGTATTCGAAGGTGGCTATTGCTGATTTCGACTACAAGTTATAAACAGGGGGTGGGCCAGAGGGGCGCCCTCCCCCCCCCCATTTTTTCAATGACAGTCCGGCCCATTACCTTATGTAAACCTACAAGTCTTCATATGCATATTATATGTAGCTTGATACAGTACTTTCAACATCAACTGTGATAGGACTTTGTTTAGTAAAATGTTTAGTAAAAATGAGGTTGTTATGCAGTGGAATAGCTGGCTTTTTCTACCCTACCACTAAAAATTTCTGGCACATAAAAATTCACTGATGGAGTTGAAAAAAATTGGTAATGTCAGAAATTTTTCAACGATTGTTAGCGTTAGAAATTCTTTAACGAGGATCCAGGATCACCATGGTGGGGCTGAGGTGAGCAAATTTTCAAAATACTGTAGACACCTCTAAATGCCTGAAAATGGCATTCTTATACTCTAAAAATAAGTTAACGTTTTTTAAGCAGAAAGATAGACTTCTTCCCAATGGAGGTCCAGAATTCCAGACGGACTCATAAATGAGCCTGTTCCCCTAGCTGGATTGTACTCTCGCGCTGCCAATGGTTAGTAATCACCTTATATCAGCGCTCTTCACTCTCTATCCCCCATCAGTCACCCTTTCCCCATGGTAATTAAACTAATTACATACTGTAGCTACACTCCCAAGCCAGGTTACTCACACTATTTCAACAAAGGCTATTATTATAATCACTATATAAAAAAAAAACCCTTATATAATAATAATTGTATTCCAATGGTTTTTGAGCCAGGAATAGGATAGTGAAACTAGGAGTTATAAAGGTGAAGAAACTCTTCAATAGTTTAGTGGTTACAGGTTTATTGATTGATGTTAGGCAGAGACCCAAGTCTCTATCCGGCATTGCAACATGATGATGATATCCAAATGACTTATAAATATTTATTAACACTTGTATATATGATGTGCCAGTCAGTATAATAAACACTTGTAGACTACATCTTAAAGTCATTAGTCCGTTATTGTAGATACAATCCGTTTGTCAGCATTCTCTTATTTACTGTACTGTATGTGTCATAGGCATGGCTACTCCACCTACTACTACACAAATTATAACAGTTACAAGACAGAATTTTCAGAAAAGATGCGATAATCTACCATATAGGTACACGCATCAATTTATTCAGTTAATAATGGTAGAACAACACTGTTCAGTCTATTGAAATGGAGTACAAGTTGTGTTTTCTACAAACATTAGAGCATGTCTACAAAAAGGAAGGATGCCAAACTAGTTAAAGGAAAAAGAAAGAGAGAGGTCTTGTGTCAGCAAAGTTCATCTGCTAAACTCCTGATCAATGAATGGCGAAAAATTCTGGACAGAGTGTTAAGGAACAGGAAAGCAGATTTCAAAAAATTTAATAAAAAAAAAAAAACTAACTGAGGTTATACAAAATTAAGGTACCCAATCTTTATGTTGCACTGAACTATAGTAAGACTAAAAAAAGGTTAGGGTGAGTATGTCTGAGCATTGAGAAAATGGTCTAGTCTACTTATTAGTACTTTCTTGGTTATACTGTCAAATTGTATGGAGGATATATTTTGTTTAAATGTCATCTATCTAGTAGTAGTAGTTTAAAGTAGGCATATCATACTGTAGGTCTTACATCATCAGAAATAAACATTTATAAAGGTGCTTGTGTCTTCATTGTGTTATTGTATTTATAACCCTGTTTCTCAAAGTGTTTCATACAGGGTAATGTGTACTCTCGATTACACCCCGCAGCGCTTATTCAAAATAGAATAATCTCGAATAAGTGCAGCGGCACATATGCGAGAGCGTCGCAAAAAATATCATGTTTGGTGCTGTGCTTATTCGAAAGCGGTACTTATTTGAGAGAGGCGCTTATTCAACGATTTACAGTAATTCTCAATAGGATGAAAGTTATTCATTTCAAGGAGCCAAGCTATCAAGACTACAATTAAAACTTGACACTGGCTGGGTAATAACTGGGTTCTTCAGCACAAGAAGCAGGAACAATACCTCTCAGTCAAAAAGATCAGCTCCAATCACCATTGGAATAGCATACCAGTACCTGCTGCTACTTGGGGATCAGATCCCACCCAACTTCATAGGTTCATCCTGCCTAATGGTCCATAACCGCAGGGTATTTGAGAACCTGCTTGACAACTCTTTGTGTAAATCCATGATTAAACTATAAAAAATATTAACAAAATTATTGACACATCCAATTAAATTTAATTCAATACAATTTTAATAAACTGGATTCAAAAAAAAAAATGATGAGAAGTGTTCTTGAAAAATGCCTGTTTTATTAATACTGTATACTTTTTGTTTATGTAGATTCAATGCAATGAAAACAATGAGTCTAAAGGCTACGGCTTTGTCCATTTTGAGACTGAAGATGCTGCCTCAGAGGCCATCAGTAAAGTGAATGGCATGTTGCTCAATGGAAAAAAAGTGTAAGTAAAAGTGCTGTATATCTAGAGATCAAAATTCTGGAAAAGAGAATAATGAATATGTTTTACCATAGATGAGCAGAATAATAATCTTTTCCAATTAAGTGGAGAAAAGAAGTGGAAGTAATGCTATCTGACGCTCATAATAAATGTTTTAGAAACATAATTTTAATACCAGCCATCACTATCCCAAACAGTATCTTACAGGTACTTTAAGCTCGTATTAAAATCATGTTTTTCATACCAACTAAAACTATGTCGCAGGTACGTAGGTGATTTTATTTCTCACAAAGACCGAGATGCTGAAATGGGAGATAAAATGAAGAGCTACACAAATTTGTTTGTAAAAAACTTGGGAGAAGAAATATCAGATGAACAGCTGATGGAAATGTTCTCCAAATATGGCAAGATTGTTAGTGCCAAAGTAATGCGGGACAATGGTGAAAGCTGTGGCTTCGGTTTTGTATGCTTTGAGGACCATGAAGCAGCATCAAAGGTGATAGTTTATAAAAGTTAATATGTAACATCATCCTTTTAATGTAAGTAAAGTTCAAGAGCAGCACTAATAGTGAAATAAACATTACATTTGGTGTCCTGGTTTTTCAAGTGAGAGGAGGTTATTGAACATTTAAAGTAGCAGAATGTAGTCAACTGGATAAAAAGTTCTCTGCCTTTGAATATAAAAAAAAAAAAAGAATTTAGAAATATAAATGAACAAAATTTAAACCAGAATAGTTTCTTATATTCATGTCAGTACATAAAATTTTGATTGATTACTTTGGATCAATGGTATGGAGGTGATGATTTCCATTCTGGATCCTGATTGACATACTACAGGGAAGTTTTTATATGTATTCATACTGTCTTCCATTATTATTGATCAACAGTGATGCTTCGCACAACTACAAGATCCATTGCCAATTGTAATTACTTTATTCCTTGACTTCGTTTAGTAATTTTTAAGCAATGTTTTAGTTGTAAAGTGCCTTTGTGTTTTAATTTAATTCCAAAAGATATTTGCTTATCTGAAAATTTATATTCTTTTAAGCTTAAACTTAAGCAATTTATTAATAGATAAATTTGTATATTTTTTTGTCTGATTTTAACAAGTTTTAATTTTAATGTTTTTATTGTAGGCCTTTTAACTTTTTCTATCTTTTGAATATTCAATATGTTACATGTTTTATTGTATGCATGTTTTATTGAGGGCCCTTAATAATTAGTTCCTGCCGGAACTGGACCCTCTTTAAAAATGGTAATAAATAAAATTAAAATAAATAAACATTACTGGATTGTCGACTCCTGAAAAAAGTTGAGCCATTAACAATAATAAATATTTGCCTTAAAAATATTCTAGCTAATGTTTATTGGTCGGCAATATCAGTATTAAATACACTAAAGCGAGATTGAATGATAAATTTGGTCAAAGAGTAGTGTACCAAGTTTGTTATCTTGGAATGTAAGAATAACGAATTTAGTGATATTTATAAATAAAATTCAATTAAAACATTAATTTTAATTGAAAGCTGATACCATGCAGTTTCAACTGATTAATAATAAGTTTCCATGGTTTTTTTACTTTGGTAAATAACAATTATTGGTTTATGAATTACAAGGCAATCCAGGACCTGAACAACGTCAACGTGGATGGTCGTATTTTGTATGTTGGACCCGCACAGAAGAAAGCAGAACGTCAAGCTGAGCTTAAACAGAAATATGAACAACGGATAGCAGAGAGAAACAATCACTCCCAGGGTGTTAACCTTTACCTAAAGAACCTTGATGATGAAATTGATGACAAGCGGTTGCAGAAAGAATTTGAAAAGTTTGGTACTATTACAAGTGCAAAGGTAAATAAATATTGTCAGTGATTATGTCCTTGTTTATTCCCTAAAAGACATTGTAAGGAATATTGAATGTTAAGTACTGTACATTTACAAACCAAAAGTATACAACACACTATTAAATCACTCAATTGTGACAAGTCGAGTGGCCAAGAGGTAAGGCAGTTGTGCCTTAACATGGGCGCTGGTTCGAGCTGCTCCTCGCCACTTAAGATTTGGTTGGTAGAACCAAGTCTTCTCGGATAATCACTTAAAGTGGAGGTCCAGTGTACACATCTGGCTCGTGTGCCCTTTAAATAAGGCATTGCATCTTTCAGAAGAGTTGGGGGTCAGCCTGTTACCATGCTGTCATTGTGGAATGACGTGAGCATGTACTGTAGCTACTATAAGCCAGTCTTTACGGTGGCTACAGTAGGTAGTCACAGACCACGCCCATAAGCAAATTAGCATATTGACACTGCGAATTATGGGTTATTCTTCTACCTTTACCTTTCAATTGGTGAATATGGAAGCGTGTTAAAATTTTTTTTTTTTTTACGGTTTTGGTCCATCAATCAAAAGGTCAGTGTTCAAACATGATGATGGCATTGCTTGTGTCCTTTGACAAGGCACTGTACCTATGAATGTCTTCACCAAGAAATATAATAATGAACATCTATTAGAAAATAGCGGTCTGTTAATATCTTTCGATTTCTTGAAATTTCACAGTTTTTTTTTTTTTGTGAGTATTCAAGTATTCCAAATTGCATAGGTGAAGCATAAGGTTTTGCTGTGGAGAGTAAGACATCCAGATAATTTTAGGTCCACATAAGAGAAAAAAATCAACATTGCTGTCAATGGGGCTATCAGGCTACCATGACTCGCCAATCAGAGTTCAATGGATGTGAAGAATAGTGCTATGCCACAGTTCTTATTTCCAGTGGAACATCGAGGCCATTTGCAAAGTCAGCGAAAACATGTGGCTGAAAACAGGGCATGAATAACACCCTGTAGTGGTGTATTAAGTGCGAGCCAAAGGCTTGACTATTATTAGGACTATAGTTAAATACATATGAAATCTCCTATTTATGTACATGTATCACAGTAATATAAATGAAATATGTACAATTTTCTGGGGCAAATTTTTATGTGGATCACTTCTAAACTTTTACTAGGTTAAACATAATGATGTACGTAATCACTGAGTTCTTCAGAAATAAGTAGTTAAATACAGACTTCACATAGTGTTATTCTATTATTGACAAGTTTACTTCTCATGTGATATAAATTTATAAAATTAGGTTTTTAAGAATTTTGTTAAAATGATTTATCTACTACAGGTTATGACTGATGAAAAGGGAATCTCAAGAGGATTTGGGTTTGTATGCTTTTCGTCCCCAGAAGAAGCAACTAAGGCTGTTACTAAGATGAATGGACGAATCATTGCTATTAAACCTTTGTATGTAGCACTAGCACAGCGGAAAGAAGATCGGAAGGCACAGCTGGCTGCCCAACACATGCAAAATATTGCGAGGATTGGAGTTCCTGTAAGATTTTAATTATCCAATTTTGCTATGTTATTGGTATATAGGCAAACATCACAAGATGAAGTTTTTACTGTTAATAAAAATAGTATCATATTAAATTTATTTAAAACAATATATTCTCACATTCTACACATTAGCCAGCTTTTATTCTGTGATAATGCACAATAAATTAAGTCTGTAATAAAAGATGAAGCCTTAAGTTTAATTTATGACATGTTACTAAAAATAAGATTGATGAATCAAACCCATTTTGTACAAATACTGCATACAGTTTTTGAAATGTACTGATTTCTTTTATTTTAGGAGAATGCGCAACAGATAAACCAGGTGTTTAAGCCAGGGTTTGGGTACATTGCTGAAGCTGTTCAGCCCCCACAAGCACGACTATACCCAACAGGGCAGATGACCCAAATCAGAAACCCAAGTTGGACCAGTGCTAATCAACCAACATCAGGTTTGTTATGTTTTATATTTTCAGTTTGCCTAATTTTATTAATATATTATTATTCTCCATCCTTGTTGAATAATGTAATGTTGGTTGAGAATAATGTAATGTAAATTGAGAATAAAGTAATGTCGATTGGGAATATCGTAATGTCAATTAAGAATGGCGTAATGTCATTTGTAAAATACCATTGAAAATAACAACATCATGAAACTGCACAACTGAAGGATGAAATGGCATTCCATAGAGCTGGGTCATTGTACAGCATGTCCATTAAAAAAAAAAATCAGAAAAATAGAAAATAAATAAATGATAATGCCAAAATTATTGCCATAATAGGGCACTATAATGCCCTAGGAAGTTATAAATCTGTAATTATTTAAAACAATATATTCTCACATTCTACACATTAGCCAGCTTTTATTCTGTGATGATGCACAATAAATTAAGCCTGTAATAAAAGATGAAGTCTTAAGTTTAATTTATGACATGTTACTAAAAATAAGATTGTTGTGAATCAAACCCATTTTGTACAAATACTGCATACATTTTTTTTGAAATTTACTGATCTCTTTTATTTTAGGAGAATGCGCAACAGATAAACCAGGTGTTTAAGCCAGGGTTTGGGTACATTGTTGAAGCCGTTATTAATATATTATTATTTTCCATCCTTGTGAATAACTTAATGTTGATTTAGAATAATGTAATGTAAATTGAGAATAAAGTAATGTCGATTGGGAAATATCGTAATGTCAGTTGAGAATGGCGTAATGTCATTTGTAAAAATACCATTGAAAATAACATCATCATGAAACTGCACAACTGAAGGATGAAATGGCATCCATAGAGCTGGGTCATTTTACAGCATGTCTATCTAGGGCATAGAAAATTGTAATAGGGCATTATAAATCCATAATAGTAGAGTGTTGTAATGCCATTATAGGCCGTTATAACGGCATACTAATATGTATTCTTTTTACAGTTTGGTGGAAATCAGCTACCATGTCTCTCCTTGAATGTTTGAATCTGTATTTTTGATGGGTAAAGTTTTGTGCATCATCGCTGCACCTTTTTAAGTTTAGATATATCTTGTTTAGTAGCAGCACAGAAAGCAGAAGCATAATCTAAGTTATAGATTTGTAGAGACAGTAGTTTTCTCTTCCGTAAAGTGAGAGAAACACCTTAATCATACCAATTTGTTGGTAGTCTGTGTGTGTGTTACATGTACAATGAATATGATATTTAAATTTCATATATCAATATTCACACACCCTTCTGCTGCGGTAGTTCTTGTAAGTGTACTTCATTCAGAGAGTAAATATTCAAATGCAGAATGAAACTTGAACACAACACATTTGTTAGCATTGAAGCTAAGTTACCACTTTTAGGACCATGCTGAAAGTTTGTTCAAATCTTGCTGTAGATTGCAATCAGTATATCTTTGATAATGTGATATATTTTATAGTTTTACAGTCAGCCAACTTCTTAGCAGTGGATTGCACAGCATTGGGCATGTCGTTACATAAAACAAGAATGGAATAGGACCCAGTATTGAGTCCTGTGCTACTCTGCTGGTTTTTCTTTCCATCAAGAATGACCAGTTCTTAATTTACATTAGAACCCTTATTAAGGGTGTCCCCTGAATAGGGGATTATAATTTTCAATTCAATTGAAAAGACATTTATTAACTTCCATAGAACACAAAAAAAATGCAGTACAATATGGTTTGAAGTAAAAATGTAAGCTAATGGTAGAAGGCATGATCCAGAGAAGACAAAGATCTTGCGATTGACATGCCTGAAAGAAAATAAAGTCGATACAAACAAAAATAGTGAAGAGCCAAATAAACAAAAAAGGAGAAATAAATATATAATTAAAGAACGACATTAGGTGAAGTTTCAATTTTTTTGAAAATGTTCTTAGAGAATCAGCATTTAGAATTGGGGGAAGAAGATTGTTCATCATTGTAAGGCCTGGGTATCTAATATTATATTGAAAATAATTAGTTTTGTGGGTAGGTATGTGAATATGAGTTCTAGATCGAGTGGAGTAATTATGAATAGAGTAATTGGGAATAAACATATTGCATAAATTTACAAACAAATTGCATACACAACCAAAGTGGGGAAATTGTCCCCTTAATAGGTTTTTTTTAATAGGCATGTTTTTGTACCATGATGACATAGATTATGTATCATTTTATTTTAATTAACCTAAGAATGAGTTACAGTTGAATATTGTTTATAATAATAATTTGCAATGCAAAATATAAATCATGAGGTGGGTTTATGCAGGTGGGTTCATCTCTGGCGTAATATATACTATAAGATGAAACTGAGGAAAATTTTTTAAATTTTGCCTTTAAAATGTTTTAATGATACTGGACAGTTAACAAATTTATGGATAGTTTTAAGGCATTTATTGTTGTCATCAGAGATAAACCTCCTGCAACCCAACCCAGAACCGAGGATGTCTGAAACCATATTGGTGCATATTTGTTGGTTTTGTATTAGTGTGTGGGTGTTATCAATATATCATTTAGGTAATTCATAACAAATTACTGTAATTATAATGAAAATATTGAGCAAGAATGGAAGTCGGAAACATGAGGCATATTTCTCAAAATATTATTTGTTTCTTTTAGCTGGTCTACCAAGCAGTGGCAGCTTAAAACTTTGGAAACCTGAGGCGCAAGAAATTCCTACTGCAGGCCTAACAGCTCAACAACGCCAAATGAAGTATGCTAATGCTGTGTGCAATCAGACTGTTGCTAGTCAGTCTGCTGGAATTCCTGTGGTAAGTTGTACAAACTATAAAGAATTTACCCTGAATTGTAAATGATTAATGAACTATAGTAGAAATTCCCATCATGCACCAAATTTAGTATATAAATTATTTTACACATTAGCTATGAATTATACATCAATATTTCTAAATGGTTTAATATAAATAAATTAACTATTAATTATATTAAAACAAAATTTATGGTATTTTGTTCAAAATTTCCCAAAATTTTCAAATATCTCCTTATCAATAAACAGTCATGTAATTGATAGAGTTGATAATTTTAAATACTTAGGAATTACCTTTGATATTTTCTTTTCATATATATATATATATATATATATATACATACACACACACACACACACACACACACACACACACACACACACACACACACACATATATATATATACACACAACAAGACCCTTGGGGGAGAAGTAAATTGTAAGAATGATTAGTCCACAGCCTTCTGGGACCAGTCTTTAAAAGTGAAGTGGGCTGTCAATCTGGAAGAAGAAGACTACAGAAATTTACAAATGAGTATTATTTTAAAGTTTCAATTTACTTTGAAGCTATGGTCAGTAGGCTACTATGGAGGTAAATAATGCCTCCTTGATGGAGGTTGCCATGGGGAAAATAATGAAATATGATATATAATGTAGTACAGTATGCTATTTTTTTTTTATTGTTTATCAGGATATTCCACAACAAACTGACCAAGTTTGTGAGCAGGAGCCACTAAACCCATCCAGCCAGGCACAAGCCAAGCCACAAAAGCTTGGCGAACTAGCTGGAAAGATCATTGGAATGTTGTTGGAAACTGGCAACACTGAGTTGCTTGACATATTGGATTTCTGTGATTTAAAAAAGGTAATTGTGTAAATTTAATTGTTTTATGCCTCCCTAAAGAAATGAAGAGCTCTAGAGAGACTTGGTATTTCTATGTTGTTGTGTAATATTCTTTGTATTGTCATCAGTGGTGTTGTGTAAATTTATTGTTATTAGTTCCTTTGTGACCTTAGGTCTCATGGAACTAATGTAATGGTTCACATGTAAAATGTGTGTATGAGATGTGACACCAAAAGAGGTCAGCATATTTGTAAACAAATAGGCTCCGAAACGGTGCATAGTGGCAGGTATACATTTTGCTCGATAGTTGCTGGTGGACATGCAATTGTGCAAGAAATGTTTGTTTTTTCGGTTAGATGAAAAATGTAGGCTGTAGGCGATAAAACATATACCGTACCCCCTACCACCAGTTTTGAGTCGTTTTTTAGTCGAAAATTTGATTTGCGCATGCGTCGGGTCAAACTTTCCCGACATTTTGTTTCTGTCGCGAGCTGCCTAGAAAAGTTCTTTTTATGTTGTTTTCACGACTGTTAGTAAGCATCGAGCAAACTGAGATAGTTGTGGCATATTTCGGCCACTTACCTATGCTATTATTTGAAGGTGTTCTGTGTGTTCTATTAGTGTTTTAGTATACTTTAACGGCTAAGACCTGGTGCACCTAGGCCTAGCCTAGACACATACGTAATGTAGGCTTCTCTTTGGGCGACCCGTCGGACCTGGTGTAGGCCTAGACACATCTGATAAACTGTACTATACCATTACGTAAAGTAGGTTTCTTGGCCTACCACCAGCCTGCCGTCAAGCAATAAAATTCAACATTTGTGGAATTATTTTCCAAGAAATGATGGTTAAAAATTCTGGACACATAAATATGCAGCATGTGATGGACGGACGAACCTAAGGTTGGCAGGGGCAGCATGTGATGGACGGACGAACCTAAGGGTTGGCGGAGGACAGAGTTCATCAAGTGATGTTTGGGAAAATAATGGTCAGAAAATACAGCATCTGATGGACAGTCCCGGGTAGGGGAGAACCTTAAAATTATGGACACATAAATTTACAGCATAGCTTCATCAAATGATGTTTGGGAAAATAATGGTTAGAAAATACAGCATCTGATGGACAGTCCCGGGTGGGGGAGAACCTTAAAATTATGAACACATAAATTTACAGCATGTGATGGACTGTGTGTCCGGACAATTACCCCCTGGAAAATCACCCCCACCCCGGGAATCGCCATACCCACCAAGGACAATTACAATTAATTACAATTAATTTTCCGGGGGAAATTGTCCTAGTACTGATGGACTGACCGTCTATACACATATATAGCATGTGATGGAGGCATGTATCTGATGGACAGTCCCGGGTGGGGAGAACCTTAAAATTATGGACACATAAATTTACAGCATGTGATGGACTGACCATCTATACACATACTGTATACAGCATGTGATGGAGGCATGTGATAGACGGACGAACGTATGCCTTTCTTCAATTAATTTCCAGTAAAATAATTATTACAACTTCAAGAAAACTCGTGTTTTTATTGCATAAATTAATTTATGCAATAAAAAATAACAGGCATTTATTCTGCAATATAGTGGTATCAATATTCTTTCTATAACGGTACAAGCCACCGGGAACCAGACGTCGAACAGAAATTTTCAACAGCCCACGTGTGTTTTGTTGCGACATCATAAATGAAGCTGCTCACGTGACCTCTAGGACCACACTCCCGAAAAGAAGTTTATTTATTGTTTTGAGCGAAGCGGTTTGGAATTAAACTTGTTTCCAAATTGTTTGAGTGAACATGACTATGAAAATAATTATTTAAACAACCCAAACAATTGCTTGATTGTCGTAGAGAATGTAGTAGGACAGTACAGCACTGTATAGGCCTAGTGAGTATATAATTACAAATACTAGCCCTTCAAAGCCTAGGCTAATTAATTGGGCTAGAGTAGGAGCATGGGCCCAAGCTGGACAGACGGCACCTGATTTTCGCTGCGGTTCGCGATCTGAACTTTTTGGGAGTAGGTTAACGACCGGTGTATAGGCCACACCCCAAACTTTGAGGGGAAAATCGTGTATAAAATTTGCGGCTTATTCACCAGAAAATACAGTTTATGGAGCAAAAACTTGTGTTTCTTCATAATTTTAAGGGGGACAGGAGAATTTGTATGAGGCTGGGCGGAAGGCCTTAATAATAGTTTTAGGATGGGCGCAAGACGTCAAGAGTGGGCGGTGCCGCCCACCTCCCCTTTCATAAATTTCTGGATCCGCCTCTGATTTTTTTGACTGAAAATGAAAATACTGTATTACCTTACACAATCATTATTCAAAAAGATACAATAAGTTATTGCACTTCCCAAATGTACATTGATTTTTTACGTACAAAGGAACGTACGCACCCGCAGGGTTCTGGTTGAAAATTGATGTTGGATATTAGTTGGATATGTTGTATATTTTGAAATTACAGTAGCTTGTAAATTAAAAGATGACAATACAAAAAACCTGTGTGATTATGTTAATTGCTCATTTACATATAAGATTTTGCACCATAATGTAATAATTGGATAACTAAATGGTGAGGAGAATATATGTAAGAGAGGCAATTCTAATCACAGTGCTTTTGGGAAAATAAATGTTTTATTTCTGTAATATAAAAATAGGCGACAAAGCCCAACATATTCTACCATCAATTATAAAAATAATAGACGCACTGAATGTACAAAATTATGGTCTATAGAAATCCATAATTTCAATGAAATTATGACATTTTTAGAGTGTTCTTATTTGAGTTTTCTGACATGTGTTTCTGTTTGTGGTTAAATTACAGGTCTTTCTCTAATTAAACACCCCTCCAATTAAAGACCACCTCCAATTGAAGACCATTTTTCTATGGTCTCAAATTAACATCTTTTATCTGTATTACTCTAATTAATGACCAAAGCCAAAAATGGTCTTTAATTTGAGGGAGACCTGTATTTTTATTTATTTGTAGACAATTAAAGCTATGATTGTGTTGGTGGCTCACCAAGCTAAGGATCCACTGAAACAGAAGCAGATGCAGATGTTGGGTGAGCGTTTATACCACATTATTGAGCCTAGCTACAGTGAGCTAGCTGGTAATATAACTGGGATGTTGTTGGAGCTTGACAATGCTGAGTTGCTGAACATGCTGGAATCCTGTGGCTCCTTGAACGCAAAGGTGATTATGTGATATATAGTATTTTTTTGGCCTTCTCGGCTACTGAGCTCCCTAGGGGTTCGGTTGCTGTGCTGTTCTTTATATAGGTGTCATGTAAAAAGGATCCTAGCCACCCTCTCTATAATTTCATTTCATTTATTTTGTCCCACATACATAAAGTAAACACATTACAAAATAAGTAAAATATAACCAAAAAGAGAAACAAGACAGGATTGCTCAGAAGTGTTCCAGTAGTCCTAGATAAATTGTCAGGGAGCTCTCCAAAACATGACTGACAAAATGAAATAAATCAATGCAAATACGTTTTGATTTTATTTAAAAATGGTTGGAGACTAGTAAGAAGTTCATCACGAATATCAGTTCCTAATTCCTCCCAAATACGAGGAAAGGAATTAAAGAAATTCAATTTAGGTATTAGTTCTTGAAAGTGTGTGGATAAATTTAAGACGTCTATGTGTCTTTTGTCTATTGCTACATAATTTAAGATATTTATATTTAATTTCAATATAGTGATTTAGCTATAAAACTTAATGTAATAAACTTAATTCTATTAACAACATATTAACTTCATATTAAGTAATTTCAAATGTCCCTGATATTTGATTAAATTGCATGTTTTGGTCATTCTCCTTTATACATTTTCCAAGACTGTATTATTTTATTTGTATGAGTGGACCATGATGGCAAACCATATTCTAAAATTGGACGAATAAGGACAATATATAATTTATATAAGACAAAGGGATCTCGCATCCTCACAAGCCTTTTAACAAAACCAAATATCCTCACTACTTTATTTACAATTTCATTATTTGGTCCTTCGACAAAGAGTTTGCTGTATGAAAACAATTGCTGTATATTGAATAAATCTGGCATAAGGCTACATCCTCCGAAAACTACAATGTACAGAATTAGAAAGTCATTTGTTGCTATAGTATCCACATGTTCAAAAAAATTTACTTGACTGACCCCTTCCCATTATAAACTTAAGGGTCATAGAAGCCCCTGATAAATGAAATCAACATTTTAGGTTTTACAGTAACTAGATTGACTTTCCATCTGTCTAAATACAGATCCCATGTAGATAATATTATATTTATTTAATGATTAAATGATTTTTTTTCTTTTTAGGTTGAGGAAGCGAAGACTGTGTGGAAGGTGTACCAAACTTTGAAATATGGTGGTCATTAATCTGTGGTTGCTGCTGATTGTTAATCATTTTTCATGTCCATAAATTAATTTCACAGGGTATGCTCTGATATCGCTATAATCTTATAGTGGAAAAAATGGGTAGCTGTAAAGCTAGGACCTAATGGGGAAGGAACTTTTAAAGCAAGGTGCGTTGCTAAGGGGTAATCTCAAATCATGAAGTACATTATCAGGAAACATTTGCAGTACAGTATGACGTGTTAATTCACCAAATGGATATAAAAACTGCTTATTAAAACTAAATCCTCCATTGTCAAACAGCCACAAGGTTTTGGAGTAGTTGGTACAAACAATGACAAATTTTGTTAGATTTGAAGTACACAGTGGAATTGTAAACTGTAAATATGTTGCAACCCATGAGAACATAGCTGAGCTTTGATTGAGTTGAATAGCTTGGTTGTTAAGATGCTGCCTTCCAATTTAAGGGTCCTGGGTTCACTTCTTGCCATAGTAACAGGGTTTTTCCTCACTATCATACCAACTCTACTCCCTATGCCTCTTAATGAGACTTAGTTTATGTAGAGCAGGGGTGGGCATAAAAATCGGTCGGAGGGCCAAAGTGAATTTTTGATATAACACAGAGGGCCGCGCACATTGATGTTTCCAGTGCACTGCTGTTATACCATTTTTATTCTCAGTTTTAATATTACTCTTTACCAATAATTGGTGTCAAGCTATAAAAATCAAGGTGTTTCCATCCAAAAAGATGTTTGGTGGGCCACACACATAGGGTTTTTAATTCATTTTCGTTCAAGTTCACTCTTTGGCATATCCTGGGCATTTGGCCTAAACCAATTAATAGAAATATTAAACCAATTAATAATAGAATTGATGTTTTCACCAAACAAGTAACATTTATATTTTTAGTATATATTTAGTATATAAAGTATATTTTAATTGATTTTCTTATCAAATATTTGGGACCAATGTAATACATTCTCAGAAACTGTACTTCCCAAAAGTGGAATCCCTGTCTCTTATACACATCCACAAGCGATAAGAGCTCACCATCATCAGATTTGATCATAAGCAATCCTTTTGGTGGGGTTTGGTTTGATTTGATTTGAATTTATTTGGTTCCACTTTAAAATACATAAAAATACAACATTATGAAAATAATCTAATAAGAATCACAAAACAATTAGAATTTTAAAAATTTTGTAGAGCACCATGTAAAAGTAATTAATTAAGAGATTAAAATTATTCAGCTAAAAATTATTCAGCTAAAAGGGAAAGTAGGGATTGATCCGTTTAAAGACAGTAAGTAAAGATTGCGTCCTCTTTCCTTATTTTGTTACGAAAAAACTCTAAACTAATAAATCACGATTTTCAATTCCCTATAGTATTTAGGGAAGTTTTCGGTAAAACATTTTGTTAGTCATTATGCTAGGGGATCTCGGTTCTTCTGCTACCATATATTGTTGTAGTTCAGTGGTTACATTAGTGGTTGATTAATGCTAATATGCCATAAGAGAACTAAGTCTATACTGCATTCCAACATGATGATGATGATATGATATGCTGTACCAATCAGTATATTAAAGTTAGTCCGTTAAATGTAGATAAAATCGGTTTGTCAGCATTCTCTTCTGTATTTTGTGTGTTGTGAGCATAGCTACTCGTACTACCATAACAGCTTGACATCTTATCTGCTGTTTTTGACTTAAGTTATTCTGATTAGATAATAAATATATTACTAATTTTTAATGTTAAAAAATATATTTTTAAGATAAAATCTCGAAGTGGAAAAATGGGAGGACACCACAACATAACTAGAAAAATTGTTTGCATGCAGTGGTGAGAGCCTTCCCCACCCAGTTATGGAGCTCAACACAATCCAATAGGGAGAAACAGTGGTCACAGATATTTAAACTTTAAGCAATTAAGCCTTTCAAATCTCTGAGGGGTTCTGGGTGGTTAGCTCACCGTACCCACTTACTCTATTATTACTACTGTATTATTCTAATAAGCGTAGGTGCTTAGTCACATCACGAAATACTATTTAGTAGGCACTATGTGGTCATCTGTGCTCTCGATCATTAAAGGTGTGTTTGTTTAGTGTGTGGAAGAAAATTTGCTAATGTAATAGGCAAGCCCGGGATATCCTGTTGTTTTGTATTTGCTCTACGTATAAACCATAGTTGGGAATAGTGGCCATTGGGTTTGCCACAGTATTTATTTTTCCTTTTGAATATCCCTATTTCCTCATTTTGAAATTTCATTTCTCTTTATTTGTTTATCTTATTGGTTTGGTTTTATTTAAATAATAATAATAATAATAATTATAATATTAATAATAATAATAATAATTTTGCATCGTTGCAACTTGTACTTTGTGTCACTTGGAACGATTGGGCCATTGGAATGGACGTGCCATGATTGTCATGCGAAGAATCCCCTGCGTAGAGGCATTTGACACCCGGTTTTCGTCCAACAAATAATATACGGATTACCGATCTAAAATCTAGGTCAACAACTCTCCAACTACCACAATGCCATTTAGTTTGCTTTAAACACGTGAAACAATCTCACAAAGTCTAAAGATTAACATTAAATATACATATTGATTTAACTGTTTATTGAAAACTAGCCTATTAATTCATTGATTGATTACATGCATTTATTTATTGATCGATTAATTTGATTGATTTATTAAAATCCAGCCCAAAGCAAAATTAACTTTTCGCTTGGTATCATTTGTTCCCATATTGAGAAATGTCCTGTCATACCAACTTGTTTATAAACTTGTTTAGACAAAGTTTAGATTTAAGTTGGTGGTCTTAATGAAATCGTTATCGTATGTACACTTTTTTTTTATAAGAACACATTTTATAAGAACACTAAGGCTGAAATTGCTTAAAAATTAAGAACAAAACAAGAACAAATTCCTGTAAGGCTGAGTTTAACAACCGGGGCTTTTTTTGTGGGGTCATTTTTTGCTGGGCCTTTCTTTCAGGGTACACTTTTTACAGGGCTGCTTTCACCTCCCAGTACAGTGTATAGCTGTACAATAATAATTTGCCATGTTTGAAAAGTGTGTAAAATAAGAACAAAATAAGAACATTTTGAGCCTGAAATTGGCCAAAAAATAAGAAGCCTGAGTCTGGACAAAATTTTACTGGTTCTTATAAAAAAAGTGTATCTTGTTTGATATTATCTTTTCAGTAATTTACACCAAGTCCGCATTTATCTTGATGATTTTTTTATTGCTATCTCCTTTCTACAGTTTACCAATGTTAACTGATTTCATTTAATTTATTTCGTAAAGTTAAAACATCAATTAAACTTTTGACAACTTTTTTCCAAGTTTTAAATATTGTTGTTACACTGTTGACGATATAATTCCTGATAGATGCAAGAGCAGGTAAACAAACTTGAAATACGGCGGAAAATTGAGAACAACTGTTTAGGATATATCGCCTAATGGCCATATTCGACTGGTCGTTCTTCGTTAAACCACGCCCACCTGCGCAGTTGTAAAACATAACAAAATGGCTGCATAGTTACCGCGATACACGCTGCTTCGGATTGTGGCAGTATGGGTTTTTCGTAAACAAATGTTTTCATCCAGTTTTGAGTTCTGTTAGCCTACAATTATTTTTTAACTTCAATGTGGGTAAATATTATAATTTTTATTTTCTGAAATTTAATCTAGGTTATGTTAACGCAAATGTTGTTGCTAAACTGATCAATCGGCCATATTTTCTTTTGGTCACGTGCATAACTTAACGCTGATTAACGCATTCTGGTTACGTTAATTTTCGTTGTCAACGAATTCTATTTTACGAACCAGTCGAATGAAAATATTAATCAACGAAAATTCGTACTCAACGAAATGAACCAGTCGAATAAGCCCAATGTCTTCCTTGGCGTTAAAATACCCAAACAATAAAAATGGCGCCTGTACATTTCTATAAACATACATCCATCATTTGTTGTATGTCAAATGTTAAGTCTGTTTTCGTAATCTCAAAGAATTCATCTATATCTTCTGTTTCAGATTTTTCTGAACTATTCGAAAATATGTTTCTTTTTTTACTCTCTCCATTTCCTCCATGTTCGTTGATTGTTCCCAATTGATCTCTTGGCATTCGATGTGCTAGTTTCAAATCAAACTCGTCCACTTGCATTTGTTCCGTTTCACAATCTTCTATTTTTAGCTGTTGAATGGTTTTTCGAATATCCATCAATTGTCTTATTAGTACTTGATCCATTGCACGCATTTCAATCTTTAAGAGAAAATAAAGTGCGTAGGCCTATATGGCATTGTAAGATAAGAAAATCATAATTCCGATAGCAATGGAATAGAACAATATAAGACATGGCAAATGTCAGCATAGACTCTAGGCCTATACTATTTTATAGGCCTATTAGATCCAACTTTCGTCCACATCAGGAGCTAGAGCTAAATATTAGGCCCTATTTAAAGTACTGAGAGAAATTTTAAATTTCTTATATTGTTTCTATAGAAGACGAACGCGGCTACAGCTTTTATTCATCATTAGATGATTTCATCATTTTATAATTATGGTAAGGTCTTTCATAATCAATAAGGCACAAACATCTAATGGTTATCTCAAAAGTTCAGAACAACCATTTTAAAGAGACTAGAGAATTATACTAAAAATATATGGTGAAGACGGCGACGAAAAATGATGATAATGATAGACCGTACTAGTGGGTGGATCATTATGTCGATTATAATGGGCCTAATAATGTCAGCTGCGACTGCTGGTGAATTGTTATGACGTCGGTATTCTACATAAATTACTGATAACCTAATTCGATACAATCATGTGCTATGGAAGTGGAATTTGTGACGTCAAAAACTTCACTGGTATGGCATGACAAATAATAACATGACCTTGATGAAGATATTTTTAGGCCTATTTGATCCAGAACGACTGGAATGTAATAAAAAAAAAATATACAGTTTAAATTGTTGACGGTTCCGTTTCAGTGGTTATACTGGTACAATTATGGAGGAAATTCTTTTCCTCTACGGTACAACAGAGTCACTTATTTATCAGATATAGCCTAGGCCTGTATTATAAGCCTATATCCTATATATAAGCAAAATTTCAGACTATCTTTGTATTTAATTATAACTATACACAATAATAAACAAATAGAATATTAGTGCGCTGTACAGACAGTATTTTAAGAATAGTCTGTCAAACTTACCAGTTCTTTACGCAGCCACGTAATAGAGTGTTGTAGTTTGTCTAATCGTTCTTTACGAAGAGTACCAGATGTGTCTTCGTCATCAGTTGACATTGATCTCCAACTTGAGATCCTGAGTTCTCCAAGAGTTGGTGGAGTTTCAACAGCTTCAACAAAAACCTCGTTTGTGGTCTCCTGTATCAATGTATCGCTAGGAGATTTACGGGTTGGTGAAGGGATTGGTGATACCGAGTAACCGTCGTTGCCTGTTGACTTTTTACGACTTTTCCGAGTAATACTATCCAGGCGTAGTGGTCTCATCATTTTTTGTAAAAATACCGACATCTTAAGTACAAACACAAGTTTAACAAGCAAAAAAGATACTAAAATTATATAGGTCTATCTCGATGATTTCAATAAAACTGTTTGACGGAACCAACTCTTAATTCACTTCTCCTAATACATTCAATTATGCCTTACTGAAAATCTTTCAGTGTTTTATACAGACACTACAGCCTCGAACTAAGCCAGTCAGTCTGGGCCTACTTGTTCATCCATGTGTAAATGCATTCAGATTTGTGTCCCCTGTCCTAGTGACAATTGGTGATTATCTCAGTGTACTTAAGCTGAGTGTCATATTTTATTTAGAGAATTGTTAGAGTGCAGAAACCGTTTCAAATACATTGTTCTCGAACCCTTTCAGTTTCAGGACACTGTTATACGTCATCGCATGTCAACAGTCTCTGCTCTCCGAAGTTTGTCCATATTAAAACCAAGGTCTTGTCATTAAATTGAGGTCATTGTGTGTATGGGGCAATTATTTTTTTATTATAAAGTTTAGATCAAGTTATAGGCCTATGTTGTTTCAAGATAAAGTACATAATGATACCATCTGTACACAATACCAGTAAAAGTAGTTAAATTCGCGGCATGATCCTGGGTGTAGACTTAGGACTAGGCCTATGTGTTTTAAGAACAATAGAATATTTGCTCATCACCGAATTTAAAATGATAAAATTATAATTTCTTATGAAAGACAAATTGTAACAATTAACTAAGACAAAATAATTCTAAATTTTTGAGATATAATACTCAAGTGTGTAAATATTTAAATGAAACAGATATTAAAAAAATAAATAACTTAAAACTGGCAACACTACATTAAATATCGTTGTATCGATTTTAGTATAGATATAAAATGAAACACAGAAATCAAACAATGTAAAACAAAACAGACTATGCCCAAACCACTTTCTTTATTCTATATGCCTACTAGTAATCCACAATTTTTTTTTCTTTGAAATACAATATAAAACAAATACTTTTCTATAACCATTTTTTTTAGAAAAAAACCTAATAAAAAAGATGGAATGATAATCCAGGATTTTTTTAAACAAACAGTTCGGTATTCATCAACCAAAAAGGTAAAGTAGCATAACAATATAACATTACAATTAAATATTTGTATCTGGTACCTAATCATCATCATCATCATCAATATCACCACAGTTGTCGCTTCTGTCATCGTCAGCAGCAGCATATCAGTCAGGGGCGACGCTAGCGTGGGTACGGGGGGGGGGGGCAAAGAGTCCCTGTCGGGGTATCTGGACGCCACTTGGACCCTCCTGTCGGGGAATTTCCAGCAAGGTCGTCAGGAAAAATCAAATTTCGAGCACCGAAAGTACAATTCAAGCATGATCTACTAAGCTGTTAGATTTTAGGGATTAAAAACTGTTCAGTGCGAGCAGTGCTACCGTATGTGTGAGGATTGCGAGCGTATGGGTTGCAGTCGTGGCGCCAGCTCTTCTCCGACAGGGGACTGGTACCGCCGAGAGGGGGACTCTTAACTTAAAAAAGAAAATCCCATAGAATACCATAGTTAACACAAAATTACACAAAATTTTATTATATTTTAATTTTAAAAATAGGGCCTACTATGTTTTGTCTTGAGTTAATAAAATTAATTAAAAATACATGAAACTACTTGTTCTTGTCTCGAGAATCATAATATACTGTATAAGATATCATTTAAATCCAGTTCCTAACTCTGAGGCCGAAACAGGCCTACATAAATATTATTCAATAAGATATCATTTAAGTTCAATTCTTAACTCAGAGGGCTATAAATAAGTCTACATAGAAGTAATACATTATTTTTCAATGTTGTCTCCTCAAACGTCCATTGTGAAATCGGTTGGTCTGAGCGTGCCGGTGCCACACGCGAGTACGAACTCTTTTCTATCCAATCTTGGATCTATAGTCTGTATTCTTCCATCTAGCCATTCGGTACTCTGAAAGGGTAATGGACGTTAATTATTTTACTATAAACGAATGGGTCAGAATGAAGCAATGTTATGACAGCGAAACGAACTTTTTGATATGGGAGCAATTTGCACAACAAAGAGAGGTAAAAGCTTCTTTACAGACAATACTTAATGAAAACTGATACAATTACACAATAAACAAAGTAATATAATAGTTAATAGAAGGTAATGTCTTATTAATTCTGATTAGCTGCAACATGGGCTGACCGCACATACGGGAATTTTCATCCTGCCAATCCATCCTAAAATATTCAGTTACATTCCACCACGGTTAAAGTAAATTATATATTTTGTGTATTTTATAGGCCATTAACCCGTGCTTCAATTTATGAGAAAACTTGAGCCACTTGCTATGTACTTGGATCAGAACATTGAAAATAAAAGAAGATCTACATCTCTCCCTTCTTTAAATATAAGTACTTACACGATCAAGCTGTTCAGCAACTTTTATTCTGTCGCTAATATATATACCAAAACTTGTTTTCATTAATTCTACACGCTGCTCCTCAAAACGCTCCATTTCCTGACACCCAAACAAAAAGAAACTGAGTACATTGTACTTTCTGGAGTCTTAACCAAAGATACTAGAAACACAAGATAGAGTTCTCCACAGAAAAAAAAAACTCTTCCACCGAAATGCATGGTGGGAATACACTGGGAATACAAACAATGGGGGCGCCGCGTACCGCTGGATCTAAAAAACTTCTGCCACCGTTACATAACTGTGAATACATAATCTCCTTTTGCGGAGATTAAAATCGTTGCCATTATCCATGAGATACTAAGGAGATACAAACAAGTAGGCATAAATAAATCAAAACAATAAAATGACAGACACAAAAGCGCAGAATCGTATGACCGGACTCTGATTAGTGATAAAGTTTTTCTCAAATTAGTGGAAAAATACGGGCGCCGTATGTCCTAGCAACAGAAGGGCGCCCTATACGTCTGGACCAAGTATAGAAAACTTGCATTATAAAAGTATTATAAACGCGTACGTCTGGACCAATTTCCGCCGCCTCATTTGTGCTATGCAAGTGCTCTATCTTGTATTTCTAGTATCTTTGATCTAACAACTGAATAATCAGAACAGGGCTGGGAGTGATGTACGTTGCATCATTAATTATTATATTACGATTATATTGTACCTGCAGAGTATATTTATTACCTGATGAAGAGTTGTTTTATACCGAAAGCTTCACTGATTAATGTCATATAAGAAAGTTTATACATAGGCCTACTCCAAGTATTAAAAGACGAGCCATCGTGTTGGGATTCAATGTTTCAACATTAATTATGTCATCCATCCAAGAGTCGTTTTAAAGCTTGACTTTGGTGAGGAGGATTTTTTCATAACGCTTTCGTTTTCGACATATACTGTACAGTATTATTAAATTTCTTTTACCGGCAAAATTTGTCTTTGTTGATTTTGGTTGATTTTGGTTTCTACACTGTTCCTTCTGAAAATCCTTCTACTTCTTGGTGATTTAGCTTTTCTGTTTCTTTGTGATAAGCTACGGTACCGGGAAAAATGTCCCGGTTATTAGGTCAATTTTCTCCTCTTTACCCTACCATTACTTTTCGCCTGCTTTCTCTCGTAGAAATTTCCATTTCTGACTTTGTAGTTTCCTAATACATTTTCTGTTATATAATATTAAGGTTAAAATATAAATTTACTCACCAAAGACGACCTCACCATTTCTGATATCCAATTCCCTTGGGCTTCGTTGTAAGACTTTATTGTGGAATTTAATTCATCCTCTGCAAACAATTGTTACGTGTTTTTATGTAAGTGAACATATCAAATAAGGACTCATTTAATCGTTAGGCTAATGTACGATACTATTATATATTTGTATTTGCATGTTATAATACCTAATATACATAGACACATTAGCTACACATGCAAACTCCAACCAAGCATTATAGTGGCATAATAATTAATATTTCTAGACGTATAGCACACTTTGAATATTTTATTTTTGCTCTCTTAAATTATATATAACAAAATAATAGAGAAATACAGAGTAATCGGTTGGAATTATAATCAAGTTTAATAATAATCTTGTTTTTACGTATCAGGTGTTATCAGCTGTATGTATGACCTACAGGGTTGGCACCAGCGGGGGGAGGGGCAGGGCTCCACGTCGGGAGAAAAAGCACAATTCGTCGGGGAGAAAAAAAATTATATTATTTTCTACATATTAGTAGACACTAAAATCGATTAAATAAGCCTTTGAAACCCCTAAATTGTAAAACTTTTCGGGGGCACTGAAACACTTTCGAAACCTTTTATTGGAAGCTCGACCACGCCCACTTTGCTTTCGTCGGGGAAATCTGACCCCTCGTCGGAGGCATCGGCCGTCCCCCCCCCCTTTCGGGGATCTCGTCCCCCTGCCTACCATCAACCCAACATGTCTTGTGTAAAGGAAGTACAGTAATACGTTCTTATCTGTTGAATGTAATCTGTATCTTTCTATAATTTAAAACTTTCAGATGGGAACTCACCAGCTTGATCAAACTCAGTTGTGGCTCGTTGCTTTGCAGCCTTATCATACAGAAATCCATAAACACGAAAAATATAGTATAAGAGTATGTAAATATAATATATTAGATTTGGGAATACATTCATATGCAAAAAGTAGCAATAGGCCTACATGTATACATGCACGTCGTATGCCGCATGCTTTTATTACCTCAACCAAGGAGGTTATGTACGGTAATTACTCCTGTCTGTCTGTTAGCAAAATTGGGCAAAGACTAAGAAATGGATCATCATGAAAATTAGTGGAATGGTACATAATAATCAAAGAAAGAGATGAAAGGTCAAAGGACAAGATCAAAGTCACGGAAATCCGATTTTTTTTCTCTTGAAATTAACCTCGAGCATAATAGAAGAGGACCTGACTAAGATGTGTATGCACTTAATTTGAGAGAGAATACCTTAAACTGATATAGACTACTATGAACTCTAGGAACAACATGGGATGTGTGCCAAAATCTATCTGGGACAAACACCCCGAAAATGACCACAATTTTTTTTAAATGGCCACGCATCCTTTTTTATTTGAAGTGCTGCTTTAAACAGTAGGCCAGACTAAACAATATATGAACATATAGCAAACAAAGTTTTTTTTTCTTTATAAGAAAACACTTATGATGAGGGGATCAAATTTCAGAAATCTCACCTTAATCACAAGTCCCGTTCATATGGAAATTAGCTTAAATATGCAAAAGTGGACACATATAGGCCTAATGTGCATATGGAGTGACTGCTCCAGTTATTATTTTTACTCTTTGCCAAGCAAATAAGGAATTTTTTACTTCAGTGCTTACGTTTGTTCGGCTAGATTTTAGTTTTTCTTCTTTTTCGGACACTTTTTTCATCGCCCTATCTATTGCGTTGTATCTACCTTGGAGAAGCTTCCTCTTTTTTGTTACACGTTCTGTAGCCTGAGAAAATAAACACATACACTCGTAAGCTAAATTTCTTAGCCGATGAGGTGAATTTCGATTGAGAGGCTAGTTTGCAGGGTTTGCTTTTATTATTTGATTTACCTGCAAGAGAAAAAAGCAATAGAAAACAATGTTTTAGAATTCATTCCATGGTACGAATAGGCAGCTATATATAGTTATGGTACATAAAAACCGGGTACCATGGTTATCAGGACGATATTTAAATCTAAACAATTGTCATCGGTTGCAGTTTGGCATACTATATTCTAGTATTTTTGGTGTAAACAATTAAAATATAATTAAATTATGTAATGAAGCTTAATAAAATATAATATCTGACTCGTTTGCATTGTAAGTTATTAGCTTCTTGAGAACGCAAGCTAAGTACGCTATAATATTAAAATAAAATAAAAGAGACGTTAAGAAAGACTATAGAGTGCCTAGCAAATGTATACATATTCATTTGATAGAATGTGTTGATCTAAATTCTAACCAACCTTTCTTGTACCATCCCGAACTTTCTGGGCGTATGCCATTAACTCTTTTCTTCCTTTGTCAACCAGGCTAAACGCCCACAAGCGATGAACCTCTGCCTCTTCTTCAACAGACCGAACTATGTCCCTCCACACAGCTCCTAATGTCCTACAATATCAAACAGAATAGTGCATAGTTATATAATAGGTCTAAGGTACATGACGATTTGTTTTAAGTATATTACATACAATACGCCTAAATATAATATATTATGAAATTTGTTATTGCAAATTTAATTGTTAAGTGTAAAGTTTTCTTATGCTCTTCGAATATTTCGCATAAAGTTAATAACCAATTTCTCCAACTCACCCTGCTTCGTCCATTCCAAGATTTGTTTTAGAAATCCTCAATAATGATTTTGCGTATGTTTCCTCCACAGCAGCTCTAAAACATCACAAACAATGTAATTGAATAAACGAATACACAAGAATACAACGTGCATTAAATTCGTTAAAACGGTGTATAATACTGTAGGCAAAATTATTGCTGTTTTGATAAACATGTTTTGGTTAAGTGTTTGGGTATATTATGTTTACCTATCTCTGATGACTTTTGACATTTGTTGAAACATTTCACGACCAAGTTGCTGCTTTTCAAGGAGAACATCAAATCCAGACTTTCCACCTTCCTTGTCAGACTTCAAAATAAACGATTTCGAATATATTTATAGTGATTCTTAAAACCTAAAACATTAGCTGAGAAGATCGTCAATAGTTTGTGTTAAGTCTGAGAAGATAATACTGTATGTGTTAGGCCCCATAAATTTTTTTTATTAGTTTATCACCCGCTCCTTCATCACTTTTGGGAAAAATCAGATTTTTTTTTTTCAATCAACATATATTTTTATTTCAAATGGTCCTTTTTCCATCTTTGTTCACCTGGGCCGGAGTGGGACTGTGTCAAGTTAGGTCTAATAAGCCTAATAAAATATGGAAAAAAAAAAGTATTCTATAAATGACATTTTTACATGCATTTTCCTAAAATGTATTGCTAATAGGAATTAGAATGTGATTTTAAAGCATTTTTCACTAGGCCTATATATTGCATAGTTACAACCTGAGAGATTTGAAATGTGTGACGTTACACCAATAGGTTGGAGGGATGGACAGAAGCCGCCGGGTCACCATCCGGGGTCCAGAGGCGCCGCCCCGATGGGGTCCAGGCGAGGGCCCGTGGAGCTCCGACGATCTGAGCATTTTAAAGCTGTTTTAAATGGATTTCAGGAAGTGTTTGTTGACAATACCGGGTACGGTAAATAAACAAAAATATTTTTAATGAAGCCACGTACAATTTGAGTTTCAATGTACATTTTGTTTAATTTGAGCACACGAACGATGTTCACAAAGATTTTATTACTGAGTAGGCACACTGATCAATTTTTAGTAACGCGTGCGCGTCAGTGAATTAAGTAGGCCTGTTCACGTAAAATACTGTCTAATGTTTCAAATTACTGCATGACCGTTTTTATGAGTTTAATAAAACCAGTTTCTTTTAATTTTAAATACTTTTTCCCTGAATTCGTGATAATTCGTTATCACGCGCCCCATAGACCTGTGCTTGAATGCGCGACAAATTTATGATCACGCATGTGTCCTGCCAAATGCGTGTTTGGCAACCAAAATCACTTTGAAATGCGGGACCGTCCCGCACGATGCGATGATATTGGAAAAAGCTATAACAGGCATTTAACCCAATACATTGACAGTAAATGTTATATGAATATTTGCAGGCCTTAATAAAAAAAGTACGGTAATTATTAAATATTATTCAATATTATTATACATTATTCAATATATTTTTTAATTATTATGAGAAGTAAGTTCATTTTATAAAGTTATTAAATATGTAAAATTCAAGTGTTGGTTAAAATAATAGGCCCTATGGCACATAATGGCCGTAATTATTTTACATACAGTACTAATAGTAATACAGACCCAGAAATGATCACAATAGCTGAATTCCATGAGATCCCGCAGTGGCGTAGAAGTGTGTCCTCGATCAACACGAGGATATGTAACATAGTTAATCTGTAAAAAAATATTGATAATGAATAACTTACAACAATGGTAAATTAATGTCAACTGTACACACGTATATTTAGTTTTAGAAGAAAAAAGAAGTTTTAAGATAGATTAAAATCAAGCGAAACCTGCAGTTAAAAAGGAATGTATATACTGTATTATGGATATTCGTCATCAACTTAACAATGTTTTCCATACATCTTTGATTTCTAATCGTGATATTATATCAATAACGATTTATCATGTCACCCACATTATTATAAAATAGTAATTTACCATTTGCTTATTTGTACAGTATGTAGGCCTATTTGAACCCACACCATGGCAACTTGGACTAAAATGTGATAATTATAACACCATAGTCGAGACATGGCTTCAAAAAAATAGGTCATAAAATTAATTTGAAAGTAATTCCGCCAGAAATTTAAAGGATTTTTAAAAACATGCATTGTGTGTCTATAGTTGATAAACTTAAATATTAAATGTTAGCACTTGCATTAAGTTATAAAATCTTAATTTGAATAGTATAACAAAAGCAATATTGTCCTCTGTGATAACAGTGTCATAAACAATAGACCGAATCGGCGGCTCGGGTCACGTGACTTATAGTGGGCGGGTTTGTTTACATCTGGAGATGACAGTGCATTGAATATGGCTTCGCATTGTTGTTGTTGATGTAGGTCACATTATAGATGTTGCAAATGTTGGTTGGAATGCGAGTTATAATTTGGTAATTTCGTTATTTTAAGGTGTTATTTATTATTATTATTTTTATTTCTTCTTCTTCTTCTTGTTATTATTATTATTAATGTTGTTATTCTTTAAAGTATTTTTTTTCGCGCGTTTTTACTTTTATGACAAATTGTTTAACCTCATTTTGTCTGTATTTTAAAGTTTTAATTATTTAAATGTTTACTACTTTTATATTGTCCCTCCCTACTCCGGGCCCTGGTTAAGGCTTACACTCACAGCAGCCTAGGCTTATACCTGTATGTATCCTACCGTACACTAGCAGCATTCCAGAGCCTAAATACAAATGCACGGAGATTGCCAAGTAATTATAAATCACTATTAAAAAAAAAACATTAGCCTACTGCCTTATTTTACTTTTGTTTTAACTTTAATCTGAACATCTAAATTTATTTTAACTTTAATCTGAACATCTAAATTTATTTTAACTTTAATCTGAATATCTTGTCTTGAGTAGGCCTATATCTGCCAACCGTTTCTTTTTTACTATTCTCAGCCAAATTTTTAATTTGTAAATTACCATTTTCCGTAGCTTTTACTTTTTTCAACGGTGGCCCAAGCTCAAGTGTCTTGACCTATTTGGGCCTCCCTCCATTATTTGTAATAATTTACCGTACTGTTTTTGTATTATTTAACGATAATGGAAAATAAATTGAAATGAACGAACGAACTTTAGGTCGCCGTCTAAAAAACATAATAACTCTCTCAATATAATGTGTTCAATGAGCGCACTGTGGTTTACGATGTGGATGTTTACATTTAGTACCCTCTATATGCCATGTGACCAGTAATAGCTGGAGTCGCCGATTCGGTCTGTTCCACCAATAACCTTATAGTGAAAAGCCTGAAAATCATCGCAACAGTGCATCGCAATGAATTGTTTTGATCTGTATAATTTGAAATATATTAAAAATCTCAGATAATCTTTAAATGAAAGGAGATATATTTACCACTTTATTGCAGGACCTGAAAGACTTTCCAGACTTTGAAGGAATAGGTATATTGTCGAAACTAGTAGGCCTATTTAATCCACCAGGTTTGGGAGACATCCTCATGTAATATGGCTCATCTAGACACAGAAATAGAGATAAATGAAAAGTACAAAAACATAAACTATTCGAATTTTTAGTAAATGTATTGAACTTTATTGGTTTGGGAGAGCTGGCTCCCCCGCCGGGAAGAAAAACCACAATTCGAAAAGAAAACAAAATTTATATGTATTTTCTACATATTGGTAGACTCCAAAATCGATTAAATAAACCTTTGAAATGCCTAAATTGTCATATTTTTCGAGGGCTTCCCCTGGATCACTTTTGAGAGCTTTTGAGCGACACCCGACCACCCCACCTTTTTTTTCCGTCGGGGAGGTCGCCCCCCCCCCCGTCGGGGACCTCGGACCCACCGTGGGTCAAATCCTGACGCCACCACTGCATTGCAGTTTGAAACGAATTGAATACAAAGTCGTAGTAGTAAAAACCACTAACATAATACTAAAATATATTTAAATAATCAGTACGTAGGCCAATAAAAATAAAATAATTGGTTAGCATTCCCTCCCTACCATCAGAGAGGCCACCGACCTGTTTTTTTTTTTTTTTTTTTTTTTTTTTTTTTTTTTTTTTTTTTTTTTTTTTTTTTTTTTTTAACGAAACATTCACAAACTCCATTTAATAGGCCTATGTTTGTTTACCACCCGTCCGCACGCTAGCCAGACCACTTGCACTACTGTTTTTCTATACTGTAGCCACATGGCATCCATGATGACTGTTGTGTTGGAGTAAATTGTGGGTGATTATACTGTATATAGATAATTGCATTATGACTGTTACCGTATTCATAGGTAAAGTTTCTGCTTGTTATAGATGAATTACATAATTTTCTTGTATGCAATTTTGGTCTCTGTTGTTTTTTTTTTCTTATTTGTTTTGCTGTTTTTTCTTGCAACACTCTTTTTTCATGTTTGGCGCGAGGGGAAAAAAGAAAGAAAACGCCCCTCACTACCATGAAAATTGAAAACATAAGGATACTAACCAATTAAAAAAAAATTACATGGCCTTAGTAGAGCCTAATGAAGCAAGTTACTTCAATATTTATGCAAACCTTTGTTAAATAATGTCTTGATGTACTGGGGGTAAGAAATATGAGTTATAAACTCAGTAAATTATAAAGAACATTATTTGATTTTAGGAAGAACATGATACAATTGGTTCCTCCGAGTTTAATCCAAAACTTCTATGTCTCTCCTTCAAGAATGGAATATTGCCTCAAAGACTTCCTTATAGCTACGGCCATGAGAATAACCCCTAAAGGCCTAAATCCCTTTTTAATTATTTAACTTCACCCTCATTCTGCATTTAACCCGTTCCCCAAACTGGTAATATATACTCAATAAATGTGCCAATAGAATTAAGCTAGGGGCTAACATTTGTTTGTTTGACGCATTCAATGCTAGCGATATTAATGGGCTAAATTCATATTTCTCTAAAATTCGTTTGAGCATTAAACACTCCATAAAATTATTTTACATCAGATTAAAAGCCTCATCTGCTAGTGTCGTTTTGTGGGACCGTGATAGCAATATCCAAGGGTCGATTAATAGTGCCCTGATATTTTGAAAATAAAGATGATTATTCTCATAACATCCAAGTTTACGGAGTGTATTTAAGATCGATAGCTACTTATTATTCAAATATGTGGAGCGTAGACCTGTAATTTTTCACGTAATGGCGACAGAGTAACAAAATTGTGCTAATGACAGTTTTGTATTTAAAACGAGGGGTGCATGAGCCCCTAATCACTAGGAATTATCTGAGCAAAAAAAAAGTTAATCTTAAGTTGTAAAATCTCCTCTTATTCCATTATTTTCCTTAGTTTTTGATAATAAATTCATAGCCGATGCATTTCCCATTTTGAAGACCCTGGTTTTTAATCGGAAAGATGTGGTGGATTATTTAAAGAGTCAGACATAAATAAATCTTCAGGACTAGACGGTATATCCACTCACGAATATTATGAGACTGCGGATGAACTAGGGGACATTATTACTTTGCTGTTTAACAAATCCTTAGAAGAGGGTGTAGTTCTAGATTTATGGAAAAGGTTGTAAATGATGCAATATACAATCATTTGGAAAGTAATAATTTAATTATCATCAACATGGTTTCAGATCTGGTCGATCCTGTTCTACGAATCTTATTGAAGTTATTGATCAGTGGTCTCCATGTCTGGATAATAAACATTTATTCAATTGCATATAATTTGACTTCCAGAAAGCCTTTGATAAAGTGGCACTGATAGATTGTTGTTAAAGTTAAAAGCATATGGTGTTACTGGTGATCTGTTCAAATGGGTGAAGGCTTTTCTAATACGGAGAAAGCAGAGAGTTTCAGTTAATGGTTTAAAGTCTGTTTTTCGTGAAGTTGCCAGTGGTGTTCCCAGTGCAGCGTCCTGAGACTGCTACTGTTTGTTGTCTTTATAAATGACCTACCGAAGGCTGTAGTTGAATAGTTGAATCAAATATAACATTTTTTTGCAGATGATACCAAGCTCTAAAGAATGGTTAATTCAGCTTTTGATCGGGATGCTCTTCAGCATGGTATCAATAATTTATATAAGTGGTCGGTAGTATGCCAACTTCAGTTTAATTTGGACAAATGTAAGGTTATGCACTTTGGAACTGGTAACAATTTTTGGAGTATTTTATAGATGGTGATTTTGCACACTCGGTGAAGATTGCTAGGTCAGCTAATAGAAAAATTTGGTTAATATTAAGATCGTTTAAGTTGTGGGTCAGGGGTGGCGCCAGCTGGTAATGTGGACTTCCCTCTCACTTTAGTTGAAAATCGATTTAATTTCTCTCTGTCTTTTTCATTTCAAAATCACTCTATGGCATATTTTCCTTCGATATCTTTAAATGCATTTTGGACAACCCTCAACACTCATAATCTTAAGTTCACCCATGCTTATTCTCGTACCAATACATTTAAGTTTTTCTGTGTTTAATTTCTAATGCTTTACCCATGGGGGTTAGAGACATGCTTTTTGTTTGGAATTTCAGGGCCATTTTTAAATAAAATTAAAGAACTTTTTGTGTGCAGTCTTGGCACGTTTGGTTGTTACTATTATTAACCTTTTATTATTAGTGTACTTGTCTTGAAATGTCTATTTTAACCTAGTTTTAAAAATTATTTTATTACAATAATATGTGTATAGTATATTTATTTGGTATGATATTTTAATGTTTATATTTATTCTATTGCTAATTTTAATTGTGTTTGTAAATTCGACAGATACTGAATTTCTTTTTGGCTAGCCAGTCTCATTGTACTTTGATTTTATTGTATATTTTTCGACATTTGATGAGACGAGTAAATGAAATGAAATGAACCCCCACTCAACTTTCATTCCAGCACCATATCCCAATGCCAATACTTCTGGATACACCTGCACTTAGTACTGTTTGACGTCAGTTTGGACTAAGTCGGAATTCTGTCCGTGGCCCCTCCAACAGCATATTATTCAATAACCTTTAGTACCTTACCAGTGTTTATGTATGTTTGACTGTGGTTTCCCCTTAGACTAGGTCCAGTTGTTATCTCTACATATGTATCTGGAAGAATGTAGAAAAATTTAAACAAAACCTTTGAAATGTAGAAAAATTATGAATCTCGAATAAAAATATAAATCTAGGAACAAAATGTAATATACTTCTATCAAGAGAAGCAGATTACAAGAGATTCGATCACTGGATCTAAAAATACAGCAAAAATGTTCCAAGCTTCAGAAATAAATGTATTTGTAAATGAGTTTTGCTCTGGTAGTAGTCAGTCTCTTTCAACTTACCAGTAGATTGGAAATCAACCTGAAAAATAAAAAAAAGAAAGTTATCGGAAATTTGTTTAAAATAAAAATCATCTATTTTTTGGAAAGTGGCTATATTGAACAATTAGTCAGTAGCAATGCCACAGCCAGCTATTGTGACAGTTGGGACTGTCCCATATAATTTTTTTAATGTGTCCACAAAGAATGGGTCCATTAAAAAAAATGGGTCTAAATTATGCATTTTATGCATAAAATGAGTTCACTTTTTGAATAATGCTTCCAGATTTCTCGTATTTTGCTTAGAATGGGTAAACTGAAGAAAGTGGGTCAAGATTTTTCATAATTTTGCTTAAAATGGATCCAACTTTAGAGAAAATTGGTCCGAATTATTTGATTTTACGTGTAAAGTGGGTCCACCCACCCTGATATTGCCCTGCACTGTTTGAAAATCCTGGCTACGACATTGGTCAGTAGGAAGCCTATAAGTTGTAGCGTCTTCACGTGTCAGGGAATTTCACTTTCGCTCTTTCGGAAATGCTTGAACTCCATTTGATCCAAATTTCGTTAGTTTGTAATATTGTGGTTAACCGTCATATGTTGTACCATCCTGTACCAAGAAATCTCTCTTAATGTAGGACCCTGCCTGGAGGACCATTAGCCCGGACCTCGGGTAGAACTTGTAGGATTTCCTAATGGCAAATTTCTGGAACCACACATGCCTGCTGAAACATTTGCACTTTGAAAACATTATTACCATACCTGCTGCTGTAGCTCCAATTGTTTTAATGCGCCATCAACGGCATTGGCATAATCTGTAGCTGTTTTCGGTTGTGGTATGCTATCATCAACTGTCAAAAAAACATATCATTCAGTTATTAATGGCTAGTTTAGGCTGGTCTCGATGTTATGTTTCTTTTTAGCTTTTTAAATATGATGAAATAATTAATATTACATGACTTTTTTTGTTATAACTCATTGAATTATGTGAGATACGGTAGACCTATCCAATCTCAAATCATGTTTTGCATCTATGAATGCAAAAAAAAGGTACTCAGAATAAAAACTAACCTGTTAAGTCAGAAATATTAGAAATACCAGATAGCACTGAATCAGTTCGAACCAACAGCCTTGGTTCATTCTTCAATGGAACGCTGACTTCATTGGGGTCTAGGTATATTGCAGATTCCTCCTGTTTTCTTAAGTTTCTTGGAGGCAGGATAGGTGTTTGCTTTATAGAAAAGATTAAACAAAAACCGAATTGGGCATATTTTGCAAATGGAAATTGTTTATTAAAATTTACAACAAGCACCGGTAATTTGATTATTGCGACAGTGCTCCTCCATTGAAATACACTGACTGATGTTAATTTTTGTATCGCACTGTAATGACTCCTTTTTTATTCTTTATTTGTTTTTGCACATACACAATCTGCCCTCTGGCCCACGAGGTGTATTGTGTATTTTGATGGGTTTTCTTTTTATTTACAAATAAAGATAATATTATCATTAAAAAGAATAGTATATAGTGGACTTACTATTTATAAAATATACGATATAATTCGAATGAAGGTGACGATTAGTGTTTTGTCGAATTCTTAATTTTGAACAAAGTTCAACAGTTTAACAAAATGTCAATAAAACATGAATAGAAGGGACGTTACTACGTGACTTCTTCTGTATTCGTTTTTTCGTTTTTTGAAGATAATTCAATTTCTGAAAATAGCCGTAAGCCTATAATATTCATTTGTCTTATATACTGTGGCATTAATTTGTTCTGATTCTAACAACCCAACCTAGTAAATGTAATTTTGGATAGGTATTGAGATTAGCGTCAGTAATGAGAGCTTTAAGCAATGACAATTTGTTTATAGTTGGAATTGAAAGGGGAAATTGAAAATCTTAAGTAAACACGATATTTTCTTTCATAATGCCAACTGATATGAAAGGACACAATGTAGGCCTACAATGTAGACCTACGTATTACAAAGGAACTTGAAGGACGTTTAAAATGTTTAGGACAGACTCGCTTATGCTATTGTTTGATTTCAAAGTAAACGTGAACAGAAAATAAAATACATTTAGGCCGATGTTGTATCATTTATGTCTGATTTTAAGCGAATAGGGCTAAATATTACGTTTTTTTTTTCGAGCAATTTAAAATTTAATTTAAACTGAAATTGCTATGAAACAAGAAAAGCCTGTCTTCCGATGGTTTCATCACGTTCTGCAGTACCAGATACCGTATTGGTATATATTTTTCTTTATATCTGACTTTAACCGAATAGAGCTAAATGTAACCGGTATGTATTTCTTTGATCTTTCACTTTCGAGAAATTTTAAATTTAATTTAAATTTAAATTGTTATGAAATAAGAAACGCATGGCTTCCAATGTTTTTACTACGTTCTGCAGTACCATAATATTTGTATTGGTATATATTTTTCTGTATTTCAATCTCATTTGTTTGTTTTTGATATGGACATTGTCTGAAATAAAGGGAGTTTATCATACTTGATACTTGAATATATATAGCTAAGCGCTTCACGT
>NW_022687544.1:523452-524939 GCF_011630105.1 Anneissia japonica | reverse complement strand
TATATATATAAACGCTCTAAACTAAATTGGTGATGACATGCCAGGTGCATCGCTCCATCTAAGTTCAGCGACAGGCCATTTTAATGCAGAGGATTGGATGGGTTCTAGACTATTATTATTTTTGTATTCGTATTAAAATAATATCGAATGGCCGAGGTAGGCGAAGAAGAAATTTGTAGACCTTTCTCTGAAAGAAAAACTAACAGGACTATATAGTGAACTGTCTTTGAAGTAGTCTTACACATGGAATGTGATGAGTAATTTTCAATAAGGACGCAGAGAGGAAGACGACGATCAGAATGGATCGATAACATCCGAAGATGGAGAGATGGGACTGTATATGCGAGGAAGATGGCTATCATTTGAAACGCCCACGGCTCCACGAGGGCCAAAAGCAAAATAACAGGACTGAATTTTCAATAAGAACAATACACTTGAATGAATGTAAATTAAAAATGAAACAAGCGAAACTAATTTTGGAATACATCTGAAAGAATTGATTTAGGAAGTATATAGAGCTAGCTAACCACGAATGAACAGTATAATCCTTGGGTTAACCATGTTCTGTCCTCGGCTTTTTCCGTGTTAGTATCCTGTCATGTGTAGATGCAATGTGATACATTTTATAAATTCTGGCACGGGAATGGATATAAAATGTATCCATACTTCACAGTATCCATCAACATTGTTTAAGGCTATGCCCAAGACCCATGTCGACCCTGGGATTGGAAAACCGGTATCTTAGCCATAAAACTAATCAACTCCACTCCAATTCCCTCTTATTATCTCCTAATATATGTTTTTTCAGTAATACAAATAAAATAACTGGCACCTGAAGGCAGTACCTCACACGTTTGTTTAGTAATGTTTCAAAACATAGGTGTTTATCGCAAAGCAAAATACATTTGGTTTGCTATAAAACTAAAAATAAATTTGGTTTTTTCTTCATTCAAAATTGATTTTTTTTTTCCTGTCAAAGATCCCATCCCTGCCTCGACTTGTTTGTACAGGCTGTAATGCTTGATGTCACCGAAACAAGCCGAAACATTAAAACTCACATGCAAGCAACCAGCCAATAAAAATTTAACAAACAACTATATCATGTAAATTTAACATTGTCTTTTTGAATCGGTTTCATTCCTTATTTTTAATTTTCTGTTTTGCTAACCTTTATTCGGGAATGTGCTAATTATTGTTACGGTTTAACTCTTATCATGCTTCATCAAGGAAGCGCTAAATATTCAATGGGAACAACCTTCATTTAACAAACAACTATATCTTGTAACTTTAACATCGTCTTTTTGAATCGGTTTCTTTCCTTATTTTTCATTTGCTATTTTGCTAATCTTTATTCATGAATGTTTTAATTGTTGTTACGTTTAACTCTTGTCATGCTTACTGTTAATTGTTATTCCTATGTATATATATATATATATATTTAAAAAAATGTCTATATATATATATATATATATATATATATATATACC
>NW_022687544.1:521265-523339 GCF_011630105.1 Anneissia japonica | reverse complement strand
TTGCAAGTGTGAACATTTTTCACTGATGATGGTAGTAGACCTACCGAAACGTGTCTGATGTTGTGGCTGTGAAGGCCAATGCATTAAATATAGGCACTAGCGTAGAATGAGCTGTTGTAAAATGCGTTTACTTAGTTAATTTATAAGGCCTATATAATTATATACATAGATGTAGTTTCTTTAAAAATGTCGGTTGTAGCATTATGCCAAGTATTAAGCAATATTAATATTAATACATTTCTTGTTCTTAGTTTTAATAAAACATTTAAACATTCAACAAACAATCAAAAGAAATATAAGACGTCTTACAAATGATCACACTCGCACATGATTTTATAACCATTTCTAAGTCATGCTAGTAGGAGGACCACAAATTAACATCACCGCGAGTAATATATAAAACAGTAAGAAAGCAAAAAGCGTTGTACATTGAGATCAGAGATTTTATTATCACAAGCCAGTGGCGTCGCCAGGGGGGTGCGGAGGGTGCGAACGCACCCCCCTCCAGACCCAAAAAATAAATAAATAAATAAAAAAAATTAAAAAAATTAAAAAAAAAGAAGATAAAAATTTTAAAAAAATTGGTAAGGGGGGGGGGGGGGGGGGAACCATTCTTTGAGAAGAGTTCTTCCAGTAGGCAGTACGAGTAGCCCGGTAGGCAGTACATTAGTTTTGAACAGTTCATGTCTGCAACACCAGCACCGCTGCCTGACATTGGAGTTGTTAAGTTTTTTTTTCCAAAAAAGCACCCCCCCCCCTTGAAAAAAGCTGGTGACGGCCATGCAAGCTTTCATATCTTCTTCGGGTGAATGAAGTGAATATATAATTAGATACGTCACACAAACACAGGATTACTATATCCGGATACTCACTACACCCAAAGGTCGTCGGCGCTGACGAGATTCTCTGAAGAACGCAACGCGACGATGCGCGGCGAAACGGATCGTTTTTAATGACGATCCAATTAGAGTGCCACTGACAATCAACAGACGGCGTTTTCTAGTGTTCACAGCACTAGTGGCGCCAGGATTATATATATACTGTCTCTTATACACATATATATATATATAATTTTTTTTAACTTTTACATTTCTTGTGTTTTCGAATTTTTGTTTCACCCATTTATTAATCGTTTTCAGTTTTCTAAGTGGGCCCTACATATCTGTTAAAAGGGTCACATACCCTTACATAGGGGACACTAAATGAAAACGGAAAATGTGTTTTTTAATAAAGATTTTTTGCACGCAGTTATGGTCTACAACTTGAGCTGTCTCTTGATTAGGGGTGTCCCAAATAGATGGATTGATTTAGCATGACAATTGAAAAGGAAACACTAATGCACAATCAAACTGTTTGCGTTATTATGCTCAAGGTTGTATATACTAATTGCACACTTAACCTACATTTCTAAATACGACCTTAAAACCAATACCGTAGTTAGTGTGCCTAGTACTATTGAATCAGTACATGGTCAGTATATAATAAAAAAGAGAGTGTATTACCAATCGCACTTCCTAGATTGTCACCAAGAAAGACATGGTAGGCCTACTGTGTCCGGCTTGACATCAGCATTCGTCATCGACAACATTATTATCATCCATTTAAAACTAATAATGATTATTTTTTATTCAAGTTTATTTTAATGCGGTTGACCTAAAGCTCTGTTCACACTATCAAATTCTATGCGACAGATTTGTGAAATATAGGCGTGATGATGTCATATTACGCCTAAATATCGGCATTTCACATTTAGTTGCCACATAAAATTTGATGGCGTGGACGGAGCCTAATATTCATTTTGAATTAAGGGGGCTCTAAACCTAATGCTATTACTGCATTTGCTTTTGCCAATGTTTTCTATTAGCGTTACATCATGGTCTATTGAAAAATGATAGACAATGGAAGCTTTTGAGATGTGGTGTTGGTAGAGACTTTTAGGAATATTGTGGAAAGAGAAAAAGACAAATGAATATGTGATGTCCGTCATTGGAAAGAGAACTAGTCTATATGCATGGTCTATGAAACATCATTGACAGAAACAACTTCAATATTCAGGGACGTATCCGGTGGGTGG
>NW_022687544.1:518179-521260 GCF_011630105.1 Anneissia japonica | reverse complement strand
GATTGGGGGGGGGTGGGGGGGGGGGGGGTGCCGTGGGAGCCGCTTGTACACAGTGTTGACATTTTAAAGCCTGTTTTTGAACCAATACAAATTCTTTCCTGGGATCACTCAAAAAGCATACTTCTAAAATACGTAAAATGCATCAGTAGGCCTACACGTTATACATATAAAACTAGGCCTACTATAATTATAACACATGCCTAAGCATGATTTTAAAAATCCATAAATCTCAGCAGTCCAGTCCGAAATGTAGAAATATCAGAGGTTGCATTATTTTTGCTATATTTTTAAAAAATTGGATATGATGTAGAGTAGACATTGATAAATCAAAAAAGTATGTGCAACATTTTTTTATATGTAAGGTGGTTGCCAGCCGTTTCAAAATGACCGCAATTTTTTTCCAAAAATTGTCACTAATATTGTAAGTTTATGTCATTAAAATGCAGTATTCAATTGGAAATCCACTCATAAAAATGACAGCAACAGTTAACTAGATGTTGTACACATTTTTGAGCTATTAAAATTTAAATTGGCTGCCATTTTCCATTATTTTAACTTTTTAGCATACATATTAATATATAATAATAACCGATCTGTAACTGTAAAACAAAAACGTGTGATAGAGCTAGTTGTATGCAATTGCCGTATGCCGTAAATGGTTAAATGGTTATTACCATAATATATATGATATATGATATATATATATATATATATATATATACATACATATATATATATGTATTATACATATAGGCAGAGTGATAAGATATAAAATCAAAAGCAATACGGTATATATATATATATATATATATATAGACATTTTTTTAAATGTCTAAAGCATCATCTTTTTACGGCTAACTATTCTCCTCTTATTTAAACTAAAAAACTGACTGAATCTGATTGTTATATTTTTCCTTAAAATCCACTCTACTTTTTTGTTGTAGGATAGGATAGTCAGATGCCACTTTCAATCGAGCTCCTGTGAGTTCTGTTTCCAGCGAGCTAGGACTGCCTCTAATTTGTTGTACAAGCAATGCCTTCTAATTGTACTTATAAGCTTCTTGAGTATTTTTAGAGTTTTTCCCCGCCGTTGCGTGTCAATAACTCGCCACGTACAAAACTCATCTTCTCTCTATAGACCTATAGGTTTCTCTAGAATTATCTTTATTCTCGTTTAAGTCTGCGAGTGCCATTTCCTGCCATCTAGAAGTGCCATAATCATAAATTTTCTTTTCCTCAACCCCAACCACGGTGGGGTCGGCTGAGGTGGGTGGACCATGGCCAATATTTCTGTGAACGTCTCTCCCTGGACCCCCTCTATTTCGAATTCCTGAATCCGCCACGGCCCCATACAGTATGTTGAAAGTCTCTATCTGGCCTGGAAGAGTGTGGACGTATTCGCTTAAAAACAACAAAGTGATTTATTGCTTAATTGACATGCAGTGAAAATCTGAAACACCACGTGGGTTGGAAGCGGCACGTTTCACATCTGGGCTATAAGTATGTCCCATTTGTAGGGATTTATTTTACCATGACCTCGATTTATTTACGATTCTTAAAATTGTAATCATATTAATGAACGTTATCCCGTAGTATAATTAATGACATTTCCACGGTGTTTTTAATTAGATTGATTTAATTTTGTATAGATCAGTTTCCTTAACATAAGTTGATATTCATCGTTAGGCCATCAACATTTTAGATAGACTACAGAACATTTAAAAATAAAAACACTGAATAGTGTTGCTCTCAACCAGTGGCCGATTGTTTTTAGCGCCCCCCACCCCCACCATTATAAACATCCTCCGTACGGGTCTGATGCATGTATTATTATGAATACTGGAATTGTGACAGGTACCGCTGAAACCAGAAGAAAGCTAAAATAATGGAAATGGCAGCCATTTGAAATTTTAATATCTCAAAAATGTGTACAACATTTAGTTAACTGCTGTTGTCATTTTTATGAGTGGATTTCCAATTGAATACTGCATTTTAATGACATAAACTTACAATATTATTGACAATTTTAAGAAAAAATGGCGGCCATTTTGAAACTGCTGGCAACACCCCCCCCCCCCTTACGTATAAAAAAATGTATTTTTGGTTGGTTTTTTTTTTAGATGTTTATTCTACATCATTTCCAATTTTTTAAAAATATAGCAAAAAAAAAAATGCAACCAACCAAAGTTTGCTGTGTCTTTAAAATATAGAATTGTGATACTGTATGGTTCAGTACGGGTCTGCATGTAATATTATGAATACTGGAATTGTGACAGGTACCGCTGAAACCAGAAGAAGAGTGGCTTTTTATCCAATATAAGCCTACGATCATCTTGGACCAGAAAGAGCAGTGGCACTACCAGGCTTCCATGCTATTACCGGTTGTGATATTACAGGGCACACAGGCCTAAATGGTGTTTAAAAAAAAAAAAAAACAGCCCTTAAGATGTTTATGAAATCACCACCTCACGTTTTACATGCTTTGGCCAAGCTTGGGGAAGGGAATATATAATCTTTCAACGTGAGAACGGGACGCGAGGAGTTTTTGTGTAGTCGTCTCGGAACGAAGAAAGTATCTGCTAAAGATGCCTCAACTTTACGATGAAAAAGATTAAAAACTCTGCCAAACAATCAAGGTGTAGATAAGCTGCCACTAACTGCAGGAGCCTTATATCCTAGTATATATTGCGTGCACATCTGCAGGCCAATATATGGAGCCAGGATACTGTTATTCATCCAGAAATCCCTGATCCATGCAAACTGGGCTGGTTTATGGAAGATGGTAAATTGAAACCTGTCTTGTCAGAAAGCAGGCTGCCCCTGAAGCAGTTGTTGAGCTTATCAGATGTACCTGTTCAATAAGTACATGTTCAAATAATACAGCGAAGCGGAAGTGAGTACCTGCAACAATTTTCCATTGTTGTCTAGTGTTTCTGATTCATCAGACAGTGACAGTGATGAAGAAAGTGATAATGAGCATATTAATATAAAATCACTGATGTAGGTAAATGTAAGTAAATCGCAGTATCTAATATAGTTACAAAATATACACACGCACCCACACATTATATATATATATAT
>NW_022687544.1:501837-518073 GCF_011630105.1 Anneissia japonica | reverse complement strand
AGATGTGATCAGTATGTTTTCAATATATATATCCCATATATATTATGGTAATAACCATTAACAGCATATGGCAATTGCATACAACTATCTCTATCACACGTTTTTGTTTTACAGTTACAGATCGGTTATTATTATATTAATATGTATGCTAAAAAGCTAAAATAATGGAAATGGCAGCCATTTGAAATTTTAATATCTCAAAATGTGTACAACATTTAGTTAACTGCTGTTGTCATTTTTATGAGTGGATTTCCAATTGAATACTGCATCTTAATGACATAAACTTACAATATTATTGACAATTTTAGGAAAAAATGGCGGCCATTTTGAAACTGCTGGCAACCCCCCCCCCCTTACGTATAAAAAAATTTTTTTGGTTGTTTTTTTTTAGATGTTTATTCTACATCATTTCCAATTTTTAAAAAATATAGCCAAAAAAAAATGCAACCAACCAAAGTTTGCTGTGTCTTTTAAAATACAGAATTGTGATACTGTATGGTTCAGTTTGGTTTTTATCCTTTTGCAAGCTTTAAAGTTTTGTTTAATAATACTATACTTGTAGTAGTAATAGTATTAGTACTAATAATAATAATAATAATAATAATAATAATAATAATAATGGAGATGATGATAATGATGATGACGATGATAATGATAGGCCTAGTGATAATTGATAATAATATTAATAATGTTAAAATGCGAACAAAATTGTGCCAAAAGCGAAAAATAAAGTTTGATTTGTTGATCATAATATTATAGTATATTATAGTTAGGCCAAGTTGTCCTGGATATTAAGTAGATCCCTGATAAAAGTACATGAGAAATTTGTTGGCGTTTCATTTTGACTGTATAATGGTGATGAGATGATGATGAATTTTACTATGTAAAAGTGTCATTTCCGGCCATCTAGAGGTACTATTTCCTCAAATTTTCTCACCTCAGCCCCAACCATTGTGGGGTTGAGTTGGTTTTGAAGTCACGGCTTCGACGTATGTAAAGTACGTACTCAAAGACATGTTTTTAAGCTTTGTTTTCTATGGTATATCACACACATTAATAACATCTCTATGGTTGCCGAAAATCCCTGATAAGAGACCACGAGAATTTTTTTTTTTTGGTCCTTCATTTGGACTAATAGTTATGTGATGATAATGAATTTTATTAAAAGTGTCGTTTCTGGCCATCTAGAAGTACTATTTCCTCACATTTTCGCACCTCAGCACCAACCATGGTGGTGGGTGTCGACTTACAAAATGTCCTCCTCCTCCACCTTTCAAAACAGACCTCCGCCCTTCGCTGGCGGGTATGACATTAAACTGCATCGAGCCGGCACCTGACTCAGATTATGTCTTGTGACTGCTGAGGAGATGGTGCATAAATTTGTTTTTAGGATGTGATCTGGGTTTTCATGCCCATTTTTCGTGATTATGACTATTTTGGTTAAGATTTTTCTTTCTTGAAGAAAAAAAAAATATATATTCAAATTTAAGTATGAGATTGTAATTTCCGGCCATCTAGAGGTGCCCTAATCATAAATTTTCTTACCTCATTCTGTGAAAGTCCCTCCCTGGGTCACCTTTCTTTCAAATTCCTGGATCCGTCACTGTTGATACATTATAATTATTGTTGGGCCTACTAATATTATTTATGATGTATCTAATGCAATTTTCACTTTATCCTCTCAAATCAGTCCTTAAAACGTGCGTAAAAACCTGTCTCTTATACACATCTAGATGTGTATAAGAGACCTTTCCTCAACGTATTACGCTCTACTTACGGAAAAAATACCCGTTGGATAAACTTGATTTTGAAGATTGTTTTACAAAATTTAAACTTTGTTCTAAAACTAGGGCATTGGATGTAAAATAATTATTTAGATATCTGAATACAATAGTGGTTTAGGCCCAATAACAAATTATTAGTTTATCACCCTCGCGTAAATGTCTTCTGTAGTACAAAAAAACAAATTATTTTTGAAGATTATTTTTTTTAATTGTTTTTATTATTTTTTTTTTTCATTTTGTTTTTATTAAATAGTTAGCAGATATTGTTTTGTATTATCTCTATCATGTTTTACTTGAATATCAATGCACCAGCAAACAACCCAAGCGTGATATTTGCCTTTAGCAAAATATCAAATAAAATAAAATATCCTGCCTCTCTCATCACCTTTCCAGCCTAGATAGAATGGTAAACTAATAATTTTTTTATGGGGTCTCATGTAATTTTTTTTAAAGCTTTAATTTATTTGTCCTACTGATTAGGCATTGGAAGAGTTTGCTAAACTTATAAATGCTTTACATATGTTTAATGTGGTATGGGACCAATTTTCCTTTGATAGTATATCGGCAATAGATTAAATTATGTTTTTAGGCTCCTCAACTCCTTCTTGAACAAAAAATAAAATACACAGAAATTCAATGTTTGATAAATTCTGCAAAGAGTATGTAAAACGAGCATGGAAAAATAAGATCAGAGAGGAAGTTTACTAAAATATTAATTAAACTCTTGTATTGGCCTATTTCTCTCTTAGTTAATGTGTAAGCTTTTGTTTATTTTGCTTTAATTATCCTATCTGTCTTGCCATATTATGAGCAAACACTAGTTTATTATTCTATATTTACTGTATATTTAAACTTTGGTAAGTTTTACAGAAGCAGGACTCAAAGTTTGGGCACGGACTGTCGTTTGCACAGTGTCTTCTTCAAGTGTGGATGTGTATTTTGTACGCTCGGGCTTGTGTTCGAGTTTTCGGCTGGTTTCAGAAGTGCTGCCTAGCACGGTTCACAATAATTAGGCCTATAATTTATTTAAACATTAGTTGATAATGCTTATTATGGCGACGCTTCAATTGAGCTTAGTTCAATACATCCACGATTAAGCATGTAACCTATGCACGCAAATGACAATAATGCACGTACTGTACACAAATTACGATAATTCATATCGGTAGGGCGTTACACGCAAATATCTTGATGGCCTACAAATGTGTGTGTAAAATAAAAGTTGATTATATGTTTAAATAAGTTGATTATATGTTTAAATTGTCAAACCATACGGTATTTTGTAAAATTGTCTAATAATCAAATAGTTTTTTCAGCCTTAAGAGTTATCTCGATTTTTAGACTCAGTTGTCATTATTTCTCTATTTCGAATTATTGTTATATAAAACACATAATGATACGGAACGGAATTAAATATCAAACATTCTATAGAAATAAATAGACTTATAGCTAAAAATGATATTCGTTGATCTACAAATGGAATATTATACTGTAACATTACGAAAATAAATAACCGGTAGTTTAATGCCACATTCGCGCTATGCAGGCATGCTTATTACGGAATTAGACGTTATTATAATAGTTACCTCTGATTGAATTCTGACAGTTTTTTCAGTTGGAAACCATCCTCTTTTGTTGCCGATTTCTCCATATAACCATTTATTGTCATCAGAAATGTGCAAACCTACGATGGTCTGTCCTTCTTCAAAATGAAGGGCATCCGATTGGTTCGTAGCCTTATAATTGTCGATGGCTTTGTAACCCATACCGGGCGTAAAGCTACTGGAAGCCATGATTAACCTGTTGACCACGGTTGCACCTAACCTGCCCTAATTGAAGTCTCTAATCACTTTAAAAAGAAAACTGAAATCCACGACAAACATTATTATCATGGTTTTGTTAATATGTCATCTATATATGTATTGACTTAACGTACTTGATCACTGAGACTTGTTTATTTAACACATTGGCCATAAAATAATCAGCTCAGCTTCTAATATGGAATGTAACAGAAGTGCCACTGTGAGGCACAGGATGGGAGGTATGGGCCAGTAATACAAAAGCAGCGGTAGTCTGTAATCGTGAGTACAGCTGTAATTAACAATTAATAGAATAACAACGAAAGATAAACTTTAGGCCTATATCATGAATTGCACTATATACTTTATACAACTTGCGAAAAATATATTTTCATTATGATTTTCGTGAAAAATATCATAAGAAAGGTTTTCGAAAAGATCAGAAAGCTAAAGATTAATGTTGATATTTTGAGACACCTCACCAGCGGCGTAGCTAGGTGCAAAGGGGCCCCAGTGTAAGATTAATTGTGGGCCCTTTAATGTGATAGGGGAATTTCCTAAAATTCTCAGAAAATTCACCGTAAGAATTGCTTCTTTTAACCCTACACCTGAAGGCCCAGGTTAGTAATAAATACTATAATAATCGGATTAATAACTATTTTATGAGGGACATATTCGGTCTTAGCAACTGTTCTAAAAACTAATCAGGAAAATTGATGGCACGTAAAATTAAAAAATTGCACGTGGCGGATCAGGGAATTCAAAATGGAGGGGCCAGGGAGGGATTTTCACAAGTGAAGGATGAAGACCACCTCATCCCCATGTTTGGGGATGAGGAAAGCAGTGGCGTATCTTGAAGTTGGGGTGTTGATGGGGGTGGGGAGCGAAGGTGAAGTGGGGTCTCGATGATCAGTCTCGAAAAATAAGGTGATTTTTAACTAATTGACCGTGATTTTTGGCGTGGGGAGGGGGTGGGAGCGACCGGGATAGATAGATAGATAGATACGCCAATAGAGGTAAGAAAAGTTATGATTATAGGACCTCTACATAGCCGGAAAGGGCACTCTCAGACTTAAAATATTAAATGAATATATTTTCCTGTTTTTCCCCATTTATATAATTTGGAAAAGATAGGGGGTTGGGCAGGTTGGGGCCCCAAGTTGAATACACCACTTAATTGAATACAACACAGTAATCCATAATTAGGCCTACTCCTTTAAAAACCGAATAGGCCTATTATTAAGGGCCCACTGGTCGTTTTTTTTCTCTTCAATATTAAGTTGGAAATTATTTTTAAATATTTTTTAGGTCTATTTATGAAAGGGCTCCTAATAGCCCTGGGCCCTAGTTCTTTGCACTGGCTGCATTTCCCGTAGCTACACTGCACCTCACCTTCCGTATCATTATAGCACTAAAAGCCCATTTTGATTTCTTCAGTGTTAATCCCACGAAAATCCATTGACCTAAATCCAGGGGGAGTAGTTCTGGTGTTGATTAGGCTGTACAATTGTGATACCGGTACCGTAATTTCTGTTTTCCGATGAGTGTAGGCCCTACTGAGTTTTTTAACGGGCTGATGGGACGTATGGCATACGAGACTAGCGGCTTAAACGTCTCATCCGAAAGGCGATGTGCTAATCAAACTTGCATTTCAGCATGCCAGCTAAAATAAAATACACTTTTTGTTTTATAAGAACCAGTGAAATTTGCACAGTCTCAGTGTTCTTATTTTTTTATTTTTTTATTTCAGGCTCAAAATGTTCTTATTTTGTTCTTATTTTACACACTTTTCAAACATAAAAAATTATTTTTGTACAGAAGTATACTTATGTACTGCAATGTAGGTAAAAATGGCCCCGAAAAAAAAGTGGCCCCTGAAAAAAAGGCCCAGGTAAAAATGGCCCCAAAAATGACAGGTACACCTACTGTACTGTATTATAGTAAATAGTCACATCTACTGCACATAAGGTAGATATATTTTTTGGGGTTTTGTATTTAAAAAAAACATAAAAACCTCATTTGACATTTTTACCTCAGTCTCAATTTGTTCTTATTTTGTTCTTAATTTTTAAGCAATTCCAGCCTCAGTGAGTTTATGCAAAAGGGGGCATTTATTCGAATACATATGGTATTTTTCTTGTAAGTTGTTCAATTCTGTTGAAATCCGTAGATAAAAAGAGAAGTACGTATACTGATGAGTGACGAATGTGGTATGAGTTTCTATTTTCATTATTTTGTTTAGCCAATGGCTGAGTGGAGTTTTAGTGCATAAATTTGTTCGTAATGTGATTCTACTGTTCTTGCAGAGGAGTTGACATAGAACTACGCCGATATTAAACTTTTAAATATGGCTCATTATTCGCGAATTGATTTCGTGAATATAACTGACGTTTTACGATTAAGTATTATACAAAATTATTCTGCTTCACATCCCATCAACTAGCTGCATCAAAGAATATAATTATATTGTTTTCGAATTATCCAGACTAAATCTGGGATAATTTCAACGAAAGTTCAGGAACCTATTCGTAGTAGTCCTATTGACCTTGATGCAGCGACTCATCAAAAGTTTTAACTCATGTTTAAGCCATTTTCAACGTATACCTATACAAATCTACTTCACTTATAATCGTATAAGCATGTGTTTATATTCCATAAAGAGTTGGGCGGTTTAAATAGTAATTATCTTCCATTCACTTGCAGAAATTAATAATAGTACAATATTGGCTACGGATATACCTAGTTGTGTAAGGGGAAATATTCCGGAAAAAATTAAGGACAATGGGCCAAAACTTTAAATATAGACTTATATATACAATAATACAGACATATACACCTGTCTCTAACAACTAACCGCAGAATCTGTCTCTTATACACATCTAGATGTGTATAAGAGACAGCATAGGCTATGTGCGTCTAAAGCATAAACGACTTTCTAATTAAAAAATCAGGAATATCAAATTACATTAAAAAATATTATAAAAACATATATTAATACATCATGTTTTGTATAACAAATAAATTGACTATATCTTATTCTTCTGTTTCCTCTCAGTTCAAATTGTGTTCTTATTTTATTACCAGACTTGTCCATCACCGCCGAACAAGCGCGCTTACATTATAGACCATGATATTGCAATCAACGGGTGTATTGCTTATTTGAAAATTAATCAAACCCATGGAGAATATAAAAATTGCTTCACATAGGCTATGTGCGTCTAAAGCATAAACGACTTTCTAATTAAAAAATCAGGAATATCAAATTACATTAAAAAATATTATAAAAACATATTAATACATCATGTTTTGTATAACAAATAAATAGTTACTTTCAATCGAGAAATATTCTTTTGTAGGGTAGAATTTAAGCAATTTAGAGATTCTCGCACAATAAAGACGATGATAACATGCCTTCAACCTTGAAGTTGATATCTTGAACCAAATGATGTTTACCTTGTGCCCTTATTTTGGTTGTGTTTGTGGATACACACAAAGCAGAACAGTGACGAATCGTGCATTTTGCCAATAAGAATAAAATGACCGCGGATTTGTAGGTGCTTTGATAGTTTCTTCCAATTTTATCACTTTTAGTAAAGGCCATAAGCTTTATGCCTCCCTGCCCTAAGTATAATCTTCAAAACCAAGGAATGTACATTTACATTTGACCAATGTTAAACTTTATAAAATATATTCGATTTTGGGATATATTTGATGTGTTTGAACATGATACATATTTTATCACTTTTAATATCATTGCTTTTAAGTATAATCTTCAAAACCAGTTACGTGTACGTTGAACCAAGGAGGTATAGAATAGTACCTCCTTGGGTGAACTAATATTAATGCTTTCATCAATTCTGTCTCCATTTGTCATGTTTGAGCATGACACATTTTTATCACTTTTAATACCTATTAGAGACCTCAAAATAATAGTCAAAACAATATACATTTATTGAGACAATGTTTTAACCTTCACAAAACATATTAAGACTATTTGTGGCTCCATTAGTCGTGCTTCAGAATTGTCCACTATTTGAGTGACATATTTAACACGTTGACCTAAACAAGGTACATTGATGCAAAAAGGATGTGACCGTTTAACTTGTGATCATGTTTACATATCTATTGTAAGCTTCTGGATCAAATCCATATTATGAAATCTGTCGGTATACTTTTATGGTTTCCATTACTTCCCTTACCTTTATGTATTAAACGGTAAAACAAAACGAGTAATTTGTACTGTACAGTACTTTAGCAGTGGTGGCTCCAGTCCCCTACCCCCACCTACACCGGAAAGAGGCCCTCCCCTGTCAGAGAGCTGAACACAATTCACCTGGGGAAAAAAATCCCTTGTAATTTTTACAAATTATAAGATTCTAGACCTAAAATCATTCGCCCGACACGTTATTATCAGATATAGGCCTATTCACTCCACGTCCGTCACGTTGGGTAAGTGTGCGCACCATTGCTGTCCTGCAGCTTTAATCATCCACATTATTTCTCGCCAACATTTATTACTATGCTTTTTACTATACTTTATTTTTGGCATATAATAAGTAGGAGGACCATTGTGAATGTTTGGTTACTGAGGGCTGCACACAAACGTTTCATGTTGAAAATTTAAAGTTTCCATGTCATTCATGCTCAGCTTTTACTTTTTAGACAATTGGAATGTAACAGCAAGGTGTTTTCTAAACTAAGATTGTAGACAGGCCACACACTTAGTGGACCGCAACAAAACTTAGCCTACCTTTGCTCTGTATTTCAACAAATAATATCAAAATGCTACCAGTGGCTGATCTAGGTATAGGACTTCAACATGGGGGGGGGGGGGTGCCCGAGTGGTACTTTCACAGATGGAGGATCTATATCACCTCGGTTGGGGCTGAGGTAAGACCATTTGTGATTATGGAACCTCTAGATGACCGGAAGCTCAGACTTAAAATTTGAATATGATTTTCTTTATAATTATCTCTATATATAAAAAAAATTGAACAATCTATGGGAGGGGGTGCGGATTGGCCTCCTTGAATCTGCCACTGCCTGCTGCAGCAGTTGAAAGAGAAGGTTTGGAATTAAAACCAAGACTTGACACAAAGAAAGTTAAGTATTTTAGTGTACATGCTTTGGCACGAATGATCATACTATAAAATCTATTTTCCTATTTTTAACGGCTAAAATAATACACGTATTTTGGCAACTTACAAGTTATTTTCATTCATTTTGACCTTTGGTAAAAAGGTTTTTCTCTGTCGGATAAATTTATTCATGGTCTTTTAAAAGATATTAAGTTAGTTACGGTAATTTATGCTTATACCGTGAGATTGATTAGTAACGAAGAAATTGTTAGTTCAGACAAAGACCAGAATAGTAATTAAAAAACAGCTCGTAAACATGCTGTTTATAAAAACCAAAGGTTCAGAGGTGAACCAAAAGTAACCGTATAAATATAAAACTTTGATGTAGAGACAAAGAAATTCAACAAAGTACACATCTCTGATATTAATTTCCTACAAACACCAAGGTTGAATTCAATAGAACTATGAACGTTATTTAGATTATATTTGTCACATTGAGTGGGTTAGCATGTGGAAAACAAATCCAGGCTCTATTATAGGACTAAACAACTAACCGCAGAATTGACTAGCTGGAACACGTTGTGCTGTCGTCTCCAATCAAACATTAATTCAGACACTTATTGACCACTCTCACGTGTATCATACTGTATATGATTGATTGATTGAATTTATTTGACGATAAACAGAGATACAATGAAACATTTTTAAACGATTAAGACATCTTAAAAGCTATAAAAAGATCAAGCATATGTGAAATTACCACACCAATTATTGGTAATCCTAAAGATTCTATAAATTTATTTACAATTCAAGAACAATAATTAAATTTGAATAATGAATGAATTTTAATAATAAAAAATAGTTAGAAAGACAAAAGAGTTAAAGACAAAAAACCAAAGACACAGACGAAGCTAAGATAGCCCAGTGAAAGCGAAATCAATTGTTTCCAATTGGGTCTACAATCAACGGGTACCGGTACATAATGAAAAACATAGAAAGGGGAGTGGAATCGCAAAGAGAAAAAAAATGAGAAAAAGTGGAGATTATTCGGTAAGCATTGTAAATTAAAATATTGCACTCTTTAACTTTAATAGAAAGTGCGTTCTAATGTATTATTGCACAATAGAAAAAAACTATTATAGAGACATATGACGTGGCAAGAGGGACTCTAACATTATATATAAAAGTAATTATTTAAGCGATGAAGTGATCAAATAAGAAAGACTAGTAATTATGGGGAAAAATGAAAGTATGACAAATCTCATGAATTTACCTCGATCACATACACTTAAAATTCCAAGTTTAGATAACGGAGGTTGAACAAGAAGGTTCGATAAATCTTACCGTACTACCTTGTTTTGGGTAGTTTAAAGTTTTGATTTGAGCTTATTGTTCCTGAATACCATGATGCTATATCCAGCATTGCTTAATGATACTAGCATTTTCGAGAATATTTATATTTTGTAATAATAAAATGCTGGATTGGATTTATTATGTGTAAATACCAAGGATAACCCACGAAAGTCTAGAAGAAGACTTATTTCCAGTGGGTCGTTCTAATGGTGATTGGGCAGTACACTGTGAGACAATCCCCTACTCTTTTCCGAAGAGTGTACTGCGTTCTTTAACGTGCACATGGGTCATTAATGCACACGGGTCATTAATGCACACGGGACTAACGGCTTAAACGTCTCACACAAAAGACGGTGCGCTTTTGTAACTTGTATTTCAGCCCTCAGCTAAAACACGAGGAGAGGCAGCGATGATAATTGAACCGGGGACTTAGAGATCTCCACGGTTTAGCGCACACACAGTGGCTACCACCAGATTAGCCGACTGAGCTAAGCTGCTACCGTATATGCCCAATAAAACTATATAAAAACAAATAAGTATTTTTCAATTATCAGGAAAACATTATTATAATGAATACAGATATAAATCCGTTTATTCATCCATCCACCATTGTCATGGGTTGGTTGAAGTAAAATTATATTGTTTGAATGAAATGCTACATTTAAAAATCAAATCATCAATCCATCGCCCATTAAGTTACTTTTATGCACTTAATTTCCAAAGTTAATAAACTTATGTACAAATGTGTATAAGTACAATATAAACAGAATATGTTCATTATCGAGTAATATTCTAGTGATATATTTACCGTTTAATTAGGCCTTTTAGAAACTTAATTGAATTAAATAATAATGATATACGCTAATCTGTATCCAAAATGTTATCATCTACATTTTTTCTTACTCAAATTTACAGATTGAAATAATAATGTAAAAAAAAATGAATGTTAATAACGATTGTCCTACCCGAAAACCAAAGTGATCAAAATGTGCACACATGTCTTCGATTAAGCCAATCGTTTTATTTCATTTCACAATAAGATGGTTAAGATGCATACGCATTTAACACTACATGATTTTCTTTACAGAATTCCACAGAGAACAAATAAATGAGAAACAATAAGATAATTTGACTTATTTAATACTATTATTTCAAGATTACAGAGCTTATTAATCTCAATTATTGAAATTCTACAGTTTCGGTACTCTGGTAAAACGATTTTATTATCTAAAACCAAGCAATTATATCATTTAATATTTCAGAAACACATTTTCAATTGTCGAATTATTAAATTTATACTAATTCTAAACAGTTATATTATATGAAATTCTTCTTATATTTACGAATAATCAGAAAAATAGGTTTAATTAGTTGTTTTTTTTTTTGTTTTTTTTGTTTTTTTTTTGTTGCGGATTTATGAATTCATTGCCGTTTGACTGTCTGTGTCTGTTAGCAGGCTTAGGCAAAACTAATAAATCAACCAGCACAACATTTTGTGAAGGGTATTCAGTCTAAGGAAGAAGGGATTAATTTTTGGGGTGACGATATCAAAGGTCAAGGTTATTATTACTACTTAATACTTAAATTGATTACCATCCAAATAAGATAGCATAGTACATAGGCCTACTGCAAGTATCGAAATGCACGCCATCGTGTCGTGTAGGGGATTCAAAATTTCGACATTAGTTATGTGACCATCAGGAATGATGAATCACCATCCAAGTCTATAAAATAAAATAAACACAAAATTCACAACTTACAGGTTGATAACAATGTAACATTTAATATTTGTACGTTCAATTTTTAAATTACATATTAAAATGAACATGAAAATAATACCTTTAGCTTTTTTAAATGATAAACAATAATAAAGAGGTATTCTATTACGTTATTATAATTAATTCGTTAACTTAATTCAATGTTGTGTAGGTGTGATCCATTTAAAATGGGTAGTGACGTTCGATAAAATGGTCCGATATTTCTTATTTTATTGAAGTCATTTCTCAGATCAGGACAAGGACTACTGACCAAGGATGTAGACAAGGATGACTCTAATACCACACCAGGAAATCTGGAATTATTTGCCAGGGTCCAGAACCTACCAAAATGTCCTTCGAGACTAATATAAAGGGCGATAGTTTGGGATTTTCAAACAGTGTCTCTCAGGATTACCGTACAGATCCACAATGGTCGCGTCCCGGCAAGGCGCGTCCCGGCACCTTATCAAACTTTTTCTCCTGCTAGCACTACGTACATCCTCATCTGCGTTCATTTTGAACTGGTTTACGGGAAAAGTGAGTATTATAATTCGATAATAAAATTTCATTTTGAAATGTTCAGAAAGTATTTAATATAGCTCTGGTATTAATTTAAGAATAATATATATTTTTTTAATCATAAGTATGTACAATAATATAGCTTGAAATAAGTCATCAACGCTTTATATAGGCCTATCTAGAAAACTTTTCTGTCTATGTAATTTCCTTAATTAAAGCTTTTTTTTTTCTTGAAGTCGAACACAATTATTTTGTGAGTTGAAATTCAAAACACGAAAGTTAAACACTATGCTTTGAAGTCTTTAAAATACAATAATCATAAAATCATTTTAAAAATAATAATAATTTTGAAATTAACTTGATTACTTTGCAGTGGTATACTAATTATTAACTGAAGCATAGAAATTACTAAATAAAAAATACGGGTTATGATTTTAATACTGGATGTAAAAGCACTTCCAGTGTTTCTATAATTTTTCGCTTTAAAATTATGCTTAAACACTTTTAAATACCTTAATTTCTTTGTTGAAGTTGATAATTTTTGTTTTTTTCAAAATGTTAGTTTAAAAAGTAATTTTTATGATTTATGTAGTATTTGTAATGAGACAGTACATCTTTAACTAATTTAAACTACTGTATTAACTTTTTAAGGTCTATAATACATGAGAGAAATATTTAAAAAAAATTTAACCTGTGATTAAATAGCATATGTCAGCAACTGTTCTTCGAATATTTTTAATATGAAATTTTATTTTTATGATAGGACAAACATTTTGTATGTATTAATGTTGGAAAAATGATGAATACACTATAAAGACCTAATATAGTCAACCCGGGTTTCTATATACGTTACAGCAACGCTTTTCCAGTAATGTATGTGTTAAAGACATGGATCTAGTGTCGTGGTATTATCTATAGTTTCGGAGCATTTTAAATATGTTGAATATGAATAGACTTATATTTTTGTTTTGTATTTCAATTTTCGTCTTTCTAGGATCACGATAATTATCAAGCTGGTGATGAAAGTGCTGAAGTCGAAATAAGGTCGAATGGTAAATAGAACACAAATTTGATAAAATTTCAATAAGAACAAACTGTTTAACATCATTATAAATAATTAATTACTGTAGTAATATCAGATTTAGATGATTGATTTTCACTAATTAACATAATTTTTTATTACATTTATTAAATTGCACTGTCAGCCAATTTCAGGTTGTGAAAATAAAGAGGATATTATTGAATTAGTGAAAACAATTTTATCTCGTTCTCAAATTTAATTGAAGCCGATGTAAATATGCATCAGCACACGTTATACATAGGCCTACTAAACACATAGGCCTAAGCGTGATTTTAAAAAAATCTGAATCCATAAATACCAGGCCAGGCTTTTCAGATACAGAAATGTGATATTGTATGGTTCAGTTTGGTTTTTATCCTTTTGCAAACTCTTTAAAGTTTTGTTTTAATACTGCAGTACTACTAGTAGGCCTAGTAATAATATTAATAATAATTATAATGATGACGATGGTAATAATAGATAATATTATTAAAAAGTGAAGAAAACTGTGCTAAAGGCGAAAAAGTAAGTTGTAATTTGTTGATCACAATTATTATAGTATAGTTAAAGCTTATTAAGTACATAGTTAGGCCTAAGTTGTCCTTGATATTAAGTAGATCCCTGATAAAAGATCATGAGAAATTTGTTGTCGCTTCATTTTGACTAGGCCTATATAATGATGATGAATTTTACTATATGATTCCGGCCATCACAGCTACTATTCCTCAAATTTTCTCACCTCAGCCCCAACTATGGTGGGCCTGAGGTGGTTGTGAAGTCACGGCTTTGTAGTATGTAAAGTGCATCCCTGATAAAAGATCATGAGAAATTTGTTGGCGCTTCATTTTGAGTATATATAATGGTGATGTAATGATGAATTTTACTAAAATTGTCTGGTCATCTAGCGGTAATATTCCCTAAAATTTTTGCACCTCAGCCCCAACCGTCTGAGGTGGGTGTCGACTCACGAAATGTCCTCCCCCACCTTTAAAAACAGATTGTGCCCTTTCTGGTTAAGACATCAATCTCCATCTAGTCGACACCTGACTCAGAGCATGTCTTAGTGACTGCAGATGAGGCAAAAATGCATAAATTTGCACCAGATTTGTGATCTGGTTTTACATGCCCATTTTTCGTGATTATGATTAGTGTTTTGAGCAGTGGTAGATTCAAGGCCCCCTCTCCCCTAAATTTGTTTAATTGAAAAAAAAAATATAGGCTCCCCCCACCCATCCAGATTTAAGTCTGTGAGTGTAATTTCCAGCCATCTTAGAGGTGCCCTAACAGAGGCGGATTTAGGGGGGGGGGGGGCGAAAAAAAAAAGAAAAAAATGATAGCCCACAACGCCTCAAATGTTATTTTCCGGCGTCTAAAACACAAAAATTTCCTAGGGCATTGTTGTCTCGATCGGCCCAAATTTCGGCCAACCCTTTCGGCCCCCGTTTTGGACATCTCTGGATCCGCCCCTGCCTAATCATATGTTTTTTTACCTCAGCCCCAACCATGCATGGTGGGGCTAAGGTGGGTGGTTCCTCGATTTGTAAAAGTTTCTCACTAGGTCACTTCCTGGATCCACCACTGTTGAATTTTATATAATTATTATTAGGCTTACTAATATTATTTATGATGCGTTTATTGTAATTTTCACTTTATCATCTCAAAGCAGTCCTAAAAACCTTCAGAGCGCGCTACATTCCAGGGGGCTTCGACCCTGGACCCCAGGGGTCTACGTACTCACATAACGACTCCTCCTTTCAAAATCCTGGCTACGTTTTTAAAAAAATTTGTTAAGAAGAGCTAAAAAGAAAAACTTTTTTTAAAAAGTTTTTTCTCCCCTATTTTTTCCCAGTGAGTTAGGGGTGGGTGGATGAGGGCAAACAAACTATTTTTTTTTCTTGGCGTAATGAAGAGGATATTGTTGAATTAGTAAAAACAATTTTATCTCGTTCTCAAATTTAATTGAAGCTAATAATATAAATTGTTGAAGATACTGATCCGGTATGTAAGACAATTATTCAATGTGTAAAGAAATATCCTATCGGTATGCTATAGCTATCAAACCCTTGGCACTGGCAGTGCTATGACTACTGTCGGAGGTCATTCAGGAAACACTTCAAATTGTAATTAGGCCAATCATATGCATTATCAAAAACAAAGTGTCAATATAATAAGCGAAGCAATGCGAGGCAAATCATGAAATAAATAAGGTACTTAGAGAACAGAGTGAGATGCAGTATTTTAAGAGAAATAAAGTCTGCCCTCTCATTTAAAACAAGCATGCAATGCGGGCAGGGTAGGGATCGAGTAACATTTAAATTTAGGCTATGTCTGAGAGTACCATTTCCGGTCACCTAGAGGTGCCATGAGCATACAATTTTGTACCTCGCCCTAACAACCTGTGGTCCCTCTTTTATGAATTCTTGGATCCGCCATTAAAGCTTAATTGATTGCCATAAATATATTATACTATAGTATAATATATTTTTAATGTTTTTTTTTTTTTAACTTTTTGTTGGCGTAGTCCTAGTGTTCAATGAACCAACTTGGAATGTCTATAATCTGTACGCTTGCCATTCCAGGTGAAGAATGTGGTCCAAACATGGAATACAGTGAATGTGGCGGTTCATGCCAAGCGACATGTGAGAACCCAAATGCAGTGTGTACTAGTGTAGGTGTTTGCCTAGCAGGATGCAGCTGTAAAGATGGTCTAGTACGCCAAGGCGACCAGTGTATACCATTGAGTGAATGTCGATGCGAGTACGATGGCAAATTCATGGACAATGGAGATATTATAAAGTTGGACTGTAACGAATGGTATGTTTGAACCGCTTAACGTTTCACTTGAACAAGCCTGAACCATAACCTATCATATAAATGAAATCCAGT
>NW_022687544.1:499128-501616 GCF_011630105.1 Anneissia japonica | reverse complement strand
ATCTCAGTCAGAATCAGTTTTTTAACAAATTTGAAATAATTCCTGTGAAATATTATATTCACAAGTGTCAATACTAGCAACGGAAAATATCATGTCGGCCGTTTTTATGTGTGATAACAGAACCCTAAATCGAGGTAAGGCTAGGCCCTGTCTCTTATACCCATCTAGATGTGTTACATTGCATAAAGCTATACTAAGTAATATATACAATAAAGGTGATAGTTATCATTAATAACACGCACACACACTTTTCTTTATAATACGTGGAACATACGTGCAACATACATATGACTATTTTATATATATATATATATATATATATATACATATATATATAATGTAAATCTAATTATAAATATAAATATATGTATATTATATAAATAAATGTAGCCATGGACACTGTATCTACATACTAATTCTGCTAATTGCCACTGCGTAACTTCCCCTATCTCCTCTGAAACCGCTGGCAGGAATGTGCTCATATACAGCTGGGGCTTTATGTCACGACCACGTTCCGCCACTTTAATTAATGCTGGATATTGGATAACAACTGCAGGGCCGGATCCAGAGATGACTAAAGGGGGGGGGGGGGGGTGAAAGGGCCTAAAGTTGGGCTGATCGAGACAACACTGTCCTATGGGGTCCGGGGGAATTCCCCCGCGAAATTGTTGTGTTCTAGACGCCCGAAAATAACATTTGAGGCGATCAGCTGGGCTTATATTCTTTTCCTTTTCTGTTTTTTTTTTCTTTCTTCTTTCTTCTTTTTTTTACCTCCCAAGGGGTAGGGGGCCGGGGCCGGGCCGCGTCCCCCCCCCAAATCCGCCCCTGACAACGAAAAAACAGCAAAAACCACCGAATATTAGTACCTAGTGTTTCGCAAGTTGCTTACGTCACGTAAATACAATTACAGTATTCACATTCTGCAATGCAATGCTTATAGGTTAAAAAAAACTCGAGTCAGGCCGTAAAAGAACGCGTACCTGTGCAACTACCCATTATTGCAGTAGTTTTATGACACAAAAAACAATCAGCAATAAATGGCGCATGTTTTAGAAGTCGATCAGGTAAAAATAAATATACACCTGGGCACAAGCCATGATGATATAACCTCGGCCAACCATACCGGCTAGCCCTACACACAGGCCTATCTATAGGCACAGGATTAGCCACAGCCCCTAGCTCTGGCGCAGGTATAGGCTCTAGCCTAGGTGCGGCCTAGCCTAGCATGATATCGATCACAGATAGGCCTAGACTCAGGTGTAGTTAGCATACCTATAGGGCCTATCCTCTATCCTCTATCTCTGAATGGTGCATTAAGATAGATAGGCCACTATTCAATAGGCCTGTCAGGAAAAATGTGGTCCGGTGACTTCAAAATTACCTGCCAAATATAGTCCACATAAGCCAAAATCGGTCCGGCGTATATTTAATATACTTGTATTTTTATAACGTTCATATTTTTTTTTGAATCAAATGATAGATAAATATCTTATCTCTTATTATATAGCCTAATATGTTTTCATTCATTATTGTATGTGTGAAATCATAGGTGAAATCAATGGTGAAAATTAAGTAAAGCTTCGCGCCCAGTAAACCCTTTGGTGTAAAAGTACGAAAAGAAGTTAAACGATGTAGTCTTAAATCGTGTTGGTCTGCTGTCGTTCATTTTTTACCTTGTTTTGTTTTGGTTGTGTGTGCTCCGTACGATGGCCCACAAGGGACACACTGCAAAGAAAAAGAAATGCTGCAAACAAAAAAGAAACGCTGCAAACAAAAGAGAAACGCTGCAAACAAAAAAGAAATCATGGAAACAGAAAAGAAACGCTGCAAACAAAAATGAAACGCTGCAAACAAAAATAGAAACGATGCAAACAAAAATAGAAACGATGCAAACAAAAATGGAATATAAGAGAAAAAAATGAAACGCTGCAAACAAAAAAGAAATGCTGCAAACATAAAAGAAACGCTGCAAACAAAAAAAAATAAAAACACTAGCAAACAAATAAAGAAACGCTGCAAGCAAAAAATAAAAACTCCAGCAAGGAAAAGAAAACGCTGCAAACAAGAAAGGAAATGCTGCAAACAAAAAAATGAAACGCTACAAACAAAAAAAGGAAACCCTGCAAACAAAATGGAAAAGCCTTTGCGCGCGCGCATTTCATATTAGTTGACAACAGACTGAGGTCAGATCAGATGAGAGATGCTAAAAAGAAGACTCAAATTCAGCTCATTCGTTATAATCGATTTTGAGGCATAAATACAAAGTAATCCGTTGGTAGAATTTTCCTAGCTCATCCTTGTATCTTTGTATCCTCACTACCTGGCAAAAATTGCACTGCACTTCTGTCGAGGTATAATAAAGTAAAAGCCTCTGGGAAGCTGATGAGCTCTTTGTTAAACTTGATCATGTTTTCGGCCCCTTTTTTTAAGAGCTCCTCCATTCCTATCAAAGGATTTACTTTCAAGGGAAGAGATGATCCCCTGACAC
>NW_022687544.1:498324-499051 GCF_011630105.1 Anneissia japonica | reverse complement strand
ACGGCTTTCTTGGTGAATCTAGTACTCCTTTCCTTTTCTTTCCTATCTCTGAAAGCCTCAAATGAGAGACGAGCAAGCTTAGGCCTACTTGATGATGGACTTTCATTTGGACTTGGCCGTTTTCGTGTCTTAATATTAGAAGTTGAGTCCTCCATTAAAGATTCACCACAAGAATGGCAAAATTTTCCAAATTCTGAACTTTTTGTTGGGTGTCTATAAAACGAAGACCGAAAACCGAAGACCCCTATTTTTTCTCTTTCATTTTGATGATAATACGCCAGGCTCTCACAAAATCGAAATTAAGAAATTTTTTGGGCGTCTGTTTGTGAAATTTTCAAGGGTCTTCGTTTTATAGACATCATATAGACACCCTATATGGGTGTCTACAAAACGAAGACCGAAAAACGAAGACCTCCAGTTATTTCTAAATTATCTTATTGAAAGTATTTCAAAATCATCATAAAATAGGTGCCAAGTAATTATTTCATTATTTTATCGGAATAAAATGAGGAATATCAAGAAATACTTAAGGGTCTTCGTTTGTGTCTACAAATCGAAGACCGAAGACCAGAAAAACGAAGACCCACTTTTTTTTCCTTTCAATCGTGATAAAATAATGTTTTTAAATCACTTCATGTTATGTGTATATATATAATATTCGTCTTCTTAGCACATTGTTGCCTGAATCTGAGTCAATTGAATGATTTACCCTTTATTCCAGTTCCAA
>NW_022687544.1:483898-498031 GCF_011630105.1 Anneissia japonica | reverse complement strand
TTTTTTTGTTTGTAGCGTTTCATTTTTTTGTTTGCAGCATTTCCTTTTTTGCTTGCAGCTTTTTCTTTTGTTTGCTGGTGTTTTTATTTTTTGCTTGCATCGTTTCTTTATTTGTTTGCTAGTGTTTTTATTTTGTTTGCAGCGTTTCTTTATTTGTTTGCTAGTGTTTCTATTTTTTGTTTGCAGCGTTTCTTTTTTGTTTGCAGCATTTCTTTTTTGTTTTCAGCGTTTCATTTGTTTGTTTGCTGGTGTTTTCTATTTTGTTTGCATCGTTTCCATTTTTGTTTGCATCGTTTCTATTTTTGTTTGCATCATTTCTTTTTTGTTTGCATCATTTCTTTTTTTGTTTGCAGCGTTTCTTTTCTGTTTCCATGATTTCTTTTTTGTTTGTAGCGTTTCTTTTTTGTTTGCAGCATTTCTTTTTCTTTGCAGTGTGTCCCTTGTGGGCCATCGTAGCTCCGCAATGAAGTACCTGTACATGCATTCAATTCTGAGAATGCTTACTCCTTTATTTCATGTATTAGAATATCTATTGTATGACCAATACCCCACACAATAATACGGAATATTTAAAACTAATAAATCAGTCTTGTGTTTCATTTTAGGCCCAAACGTAGGCTTAACCACAGCCACTGAAAATGATGCACGCTGTGTGTATAGCCTAGGCCTGGAAATGCATACCAGTATCTGGTGGTTTGATAAAACACTTCCTCAAAAGCTTTTAGAGTAAGGGCCATATAAAATGAGAGTGGAACTTAATTTATTGACAAACCCAAAATTTTTGCTTAAATGAGAATTTTAGTGTTCAACCTAATTTCTCTATGGTACCCAAATTTTCATGTCACCGGCGCCTACTACTAGGCTAGGCCTTATTTCTTCGCAGACCTATCACAAAATCAAACGTAACAAATTTCCGTCTTATTTTACATTTTTTCATGTTTAGGAATGTCTAAATTCAGTTAAACTAGCAATTTCGTATTTTTATATTTATAAATCTTTATAACATATATTAAAAAAATCAGATTTTTCTTAACTGAAATTTTGCCAGTAATGTGGCTTTAACTTTGTGTATCACATTGCCTGTTGATTGTTAATTGATTATTACTGTTATAGTTTTGTGATTTGCTGCCCTCTGTAGGTTCAACTCACGTTGTCTGTGTGATAGCCTGGGTTCCATGCCCTAATTTTAGGTATACTCACTCTTTATTGCATTTAGTGCGCGCCATACCTAATTTAATTGGCGTCCCATACTCGATTTCTTTTTTTTTATTCCGTCTATAAATTAACTTTCTCGTTGGTGGCGCTGTCCAGAATGAGAAAAATAATAAAAAATAAGAGACTTGTGGCAAGTCTATCTGTGTGAGTGCATACAATGTTGTATTGTTAACTTCTTTTATTTGTTAGGTTTTGATTTCATTCGTTTTTTTTTTCTTCTTTTTACGCACGGTTATGTATGTGTGCCACTATTACAAATGTGTTAATTGCCAAATAACGAATCAATATTGTTTTTTTTCTGTTTTTCATTTTAATTTGCAGTACTTGCAACAGTGGGACATGGCAGTGCACTGAAAATCAATGTGGAGGTAAATACAACAAACATCATATAATAAAATATATAATTTTAAAAAGGTAATATCAAATTTACACGATAAAAACAGACATCTTGAAATCATATTATGTAATTATTTTTCTACAGCTACCTGTTGGACAGCCGGCTTAGGCTTTTTTAAAACATTCGATAGTAAGTTCTACTACCACGAAGGAAACTGCGAGCACTACCTTGTGAAAGACTGTCGAAATGAAGGCTTACCATACGAGATCCGATTGAGTACTGAGAACTGTTATGCAGAAGCCACCGGCGAAGACAACCAGTGCCGCAAAGCTATCAAAATATTACACAAAGGAACTGAAGTTCGTATTGGATATGCAAGTGAAGTGATAGCTGATGGGGAAGAGCTTGCCAACTTCCCGTGGTCGGAATCGGGAATATTCATAGAAAGGCCCGCCTTGCATGTCATCAAGGTATGTATCATTGTATCATAATGATACAAAGGCAGCAGTAACAGGTAGTTCCAGTGAACTAAGCCTACCGTATGGAAGCCAACTGCCAAGTATATTCAGCAGGAAATATCCATATATATGGGATGTCCAAAAGTCACAAAATGATATCTGATCCATATATGTAAAATGTCATTATAATTGTGAACATAATGGCATTTATGTTTTAAAAATTGGAAGAATAATAACCGGCATAGTGCAGTGTTGCAGCAGTAAAGTACAGGTCAAAAATTTTAAGTTTTCATGTTTTTCTTATCAGATAACTTTAGATATAGGATTTGAGATATTGTTTGATGAGAAGGCCCGTGTTCAGATTTTCGCAAGCAATGACCTTGTTGGTGCAACGTGTGGTTTATGTGGGACTTTCAACAACAACATTGCTGATGAATTTCTAATTCCTTCAGGTAGGCCTATGTTGATCTTCACTATTAATGGTTCAGTTATATAATGTTTTGGTGTTTAAAAACAGACAGTTCGTTAGACATACATGGGTGACGATGACGTTATCGCATTAAGGTTGTACGGTAGCCTAATCGAAAGTTTGGGGATTGGAATCTTGACCACTTATTTAAGTTACCCAATGATATAACAATGTTGCATTGATTCTGTCAGCAGAAATGTAATTAGTATCCGATAGGATGAAATTTGAATGTGCTGATAGATGCTACTACAAATGGTCTTCTCCGAAAGGTCCACCTGATTAATCTCAGATAAGCATACTCCAAGTATCGAAATGCAGGCCATCGTGTCTGGATTCAATATTTCGACATTAATTATGTCATCATCAGGAATGATGGTCTTCTCCTCCAGAGAGTTGTGTAGCCATATATAAAATTTGACATGTTAAGTAAATTGACATGTCAAATAAAAGGTAATATGTACTTATTAGAACATTGTTTAAATAGGTACAATAGTATTAATCTTTTTTGAAACCCAGTCAATAGTTGGTAAGTTCTGCGGTTTGAGTGAAAGCGCTTTCCAAACGGTAAGTTAAATAAAACTCTTGCATCTTAGTGTTTGAGTTTAGTTGACATAGATTGTTGAAGTTAATGCAGTTCAAGGAGCAAAATGTGGGAGCTGGCTTGGAGCATACAGTATAATTATTGAGAAAGCCAGGAACCACGTCATGATGAATGTTGAAAAGAAATTCAAAAAGACTTTGAAACTTTAGGATAATCAAAACATGATATATTGCTAGTGGTTTCCTATTGTGAAAGGAGGTAAAGCTTGATTTTAATCAAAATGGTTACAATACTACATATAATAATCAGAAACATGGCTAATTGTTATAAAGTATTTGTTATTAATTATTTGTTTTAGGAGCTGTGGAAACAAACAAAGACTCTTTCTGGAATAACTGGTTGGTGGATTCAACATGTATTCCAAGTTACACCCCCATTGTTCCATCATGTATTGTATACGAGGAGATGCAACCAGTAGCGAACGAACTTTGCGCCAACATATTGAATCCATTAGGCCCATTTGCAGGTAAATTGGTGGCAAAGCAAAATGCTAAGATCTCTAACTGTTTTGTTTATTTTTGTTGTCATCAAAAACAGCCTTCAGATAGTTCTTGACACTGTAGATCAGTTATTAATTATTAAACATTTTGAGGGGGAGCAGAATCTTTTTGAGTGATAGTATATATTTTTACTCTAGATATCTTCGATCATTGGTGTGTTAATGTTTCCTTGAAATTGTTGTTTCTATAGTCGAAAAAATAAATGAAACAAAATGAAAAATGGTGCAATAAAAAGTAATGTACATTAGTGCATGTAGGCTACTGCCAATTTAAAATATCACGTCCATATATATCCATGCGCGCCATAGGCTACATTTAGTTTTTTTCTAATTGGCCTATTCGCAACAAACTTTACCACAGGTAATAACGACAAGTAAAATGTATACAATATCTATTGAAACACATAAATCATTTCTTTAAAAAAAAAAAATTAAAATAATAATAATAATAATAATAATAATAATAATAATGTTGTTACTAAAACTTGCCTTAAGGGGAAATTAAACAATGCAGAAATTAGAGAACAATTGAAAAAAAAACGATTAAAGGAACATAACATGACGTTAAGGGAAAATAACACAAAATATATTCCCTATTGTTGTGTCTTCTTAATAATGTGACCATTATAAGTATTTTTTTTATAATAATAATAATAATAATAATAATAATAATAATAATAATAATAATAATAATAATAATAATAATAATAATAATAATTATTATTATTATTATTATTATTATTATTACATAAGGTGGTTATATTATTAATTCCCAGCAATTATTAATTATTTAAATACTTATATTTTGGGTTTTCACATAGTTTTCCATAGTTTTCCTATTGTATCAATCTTTCACATTCAACCATTAAAAATATGTGTTGTTATCAATGTTTTTATTCTAACATATTTTTGTATTTTGTCATCACATCATATATCTTACATCATTTTCTTCACATGTTCAGCCTGTCATGCAAAAATTGACCCGAATCCGTACTACGCTACTTGCCAGTCGGACGTCTGCAGTTGTACAGATGCCTCCTCTTGCCACTGTAGCATTTATTCACAGTATGCTGCAGATTGTAGCGCCAAACTTGTTAAAGTATCATGGAGATTAATAACAAAGGGATGTCGTAAGTTCTTGCTGCTGGTTTTGGGATTTTTTTTTATCCCATATTTTAGCATCTCGCTTTTTTTTTAATTCAAATTCTTTTGTTGTAAAGCTTAATAATTGCATTAAGTGCTTAACTATATGTGTCATATTTGATTGAATTTCTGACTTAAATATGGAATATTTTAATTTGTTTAAAGCTGTACAGTTAAATATGCTTATGTGTAACCATAATTTTTCCAATTTCTCTATGTTGAATACATGTAATCCTCTTATAATACATTACATCAGTAGTTGTGATTATGAGACTGATCCATTCAAAAGGCATCTGTCATTGATTTCGGTTGAGAATGATATTGTTGCAGTATCAACCATTTGATGGTATTGTTATTTGACTGTTTTGTAGATGTTAAATGCCCCAGCGGAACGGAATACAACGAATGCCACAATTCATGCAATTCGTCGTGTAGATCCCAGGTGTCCGATGTGCAATGCCATGACACATGTGTAGCCGGATGCTCATGTCCTCCTGGTCAGGTCTTTGACGCCAATGGCAACTGCATCCCAGCAGATAGATGTCATTGTGAGGCTTTCGGGCGCATATTCGATGCTACTGATGTGCTTAGCCTAGACTGCAGTACTTGGTAAATTTATGTTTCTTCCTAATGTGTTCTGACTTGCGACTTGCTATTCCATAATATATTTTCTTTTTTCTCGTTTTTATAGAGTGTATAATTGAATGTATGACTGGTCTACTGGTCATTCTTTCATTACTTGTTTGATTGGTGGCTCAAGCAGGCAATTTCACTGTGTAGTCATACCATTCCAATCGTCGGTGCTTTATTCTTTTTGCTCAATTATTCTTGATTTGCCATGCTTTACAGATTCATATTACTCTATCTTTCTGTTAACTTTATGTTTATCATTGTCCACAATGTTTTGGTATGAAAGAAATTTAAATAGAAAATAAAATTCTATAAAAAAAAAACCCAACAGACATACTGTACACCACAACCTGTACATGCATCTCAAAATAATAATGATGTAAAATATTTAAATACCAATTAATTTTGCGTTCAAATCTTGATGTAGCACGTGCGATAAAGGTTCATGGAGCTGTGAACCAGCAGGTTGCACCTGTGGTGAAAATGCAGAGTACAGTAACTGTATGATGCCACGTCAGTGTCAGAAAACTTGTGCAAATATTGGAAGTGATGCAGTGTGCCCCGACACAGCTTGTTTTCCCGGATGTCAATGTTCTCCTGGTTATGTCCTAGATGAAGGATCCGGAAGATGTGTTCTTCCAGTGGACTGTTCCTGCTATCATGGAGGAGTAGCCTATCCATCCGAATCAGAAGCAAATCTTGGCTGCAAAAGTTGGTAAGTAGGTTGTACGATCTTATCGTCTATTTAATGACGCTAACTTCAAATACAGTTCTAAATGACTTAATATGATCATATTGTGTAGGCCTACTTTACAATTCTATTTGTAAAAATTTGTGAAGTTGACAATGGTAAAAAACACCGTAATATTTTGTTAAAATAAAAACCTAGAATTAATTACTTTCAGCTTTTGTTCCGGTGGCAAGTGGACTTGTAACGATACAGAATGTCAAGGTAAATATAAAATAATTTGTTCTGTTTCATTTTGTATCTTTACATTATAGCCACTAACACAGGCCTACATAAAATGCATTCTTTCTGTATATGAAAGTGGGATAAATAATTTTATATACTGTATATCAAGTGCTAATATTGATCGGATAGTTGATACAATTTTAACATAAATTGTTTCTATATTCAAGCACTTTGTCAGCTGTTTATATAATACCTAATGATTGATTTTTATATTATTGAAAAGGGGCTGGTAAACACAATGGGCTTCGAGTCTGCTACCAGCCCCTTAGCAAATGTTTGTCCTATTTTCTTGTAACTGTTGTGTTGGTTGATGCTTGATTGTATGATTGCCAATAAAGATTTAGGATAAAGAGATAAACTGTAAACCATCTTTTTGTAATGCTCGATGTGAATACATGATTGGGTTTGTCAATGCGATGTGAAAGAACTTGAGGATCACATTTTAAACAGTTGAATTGAATTCAATCAAATTCTTTTTTCATCATCAAATCATTTTCAATTTACAAATAAAAAAATATTTAAAAATTGGATAAAAGATGAAAAGGACCTTCATTAAACTCTAATGTGCCTTTAAAATGAAGACCTGGATGTACTGTAGTAAAATTGTTTAACCATAGAGATAAAAACACAAATTCACAAGTAAACAAGACAATACAACCTAACCTAACATGATACATTTTAAAATACAATACACTGTATGTACCTTCTTTTCTACTTTCCAAGTCTGTTCCCTAGTGTTCTCATCTTTTAACTACAGTATTATTATATGCTTTAAGGTTCCTGTATGGCGTGGGGTGATTCACATTTTAAAAGTTTTGATGGCCGAATGTTCGACTTTACTGGCGACTGTCAATATGATTTTATCAGCGTAGATGATTTTGATAAGAAGATCAAATTCAATATTGGAATACGAAATCAAGTGTGTAGCTCTTCTGGCTTGACATGTCTCAAAGCTATCATCATTAAGCAGTATGATCAAGGTATTTCATAATTTCTTTTAATTAAAACCTCTATGCTTTTCTATTTGATATATAGTGAGAATGTAGGAAATATCATTGACAAAATCTTATGGCATTATCAGATGTTCATTATACTTGGAATAGAAAAAGACATTGTCAAAATGTATGTCGGTACTGTACTGCAGTATTATAATTAAGGTGCAGATACACAGAATTTGATTTTTAGGTTCTATAAAAGCTTACAATACCGATCAGAAAACCGGATCAGTGTGTATTAATAGGGACTCTGGTGTTCAGGGCTTTGGATTTCGGTTTGGATCCGATACAGCTTTATTCATAAAAATTATAAATACTATATATCACATTAATTTATTTTTATTTTAAGTTTTAGGGAATTATACTTTTTGAAACAGAAGGTAGTTCGTTGCAATTATATTTATTATGAAATATCACTAATTAAGCCTAAATTTGTTATTCAGTTACAGATGTGTGGAATACGTTAAGGCTTGTACAAGGTGCGCCTGTGATTGCACCAAGTCACAATGGATTCAATGTCAAGCAGCGTGGTAAATATGTGATTGTGGACTCATGTCTTGGCTACTCAGTTTTATGGAACAGAGGAACATGGTTACAAGTTAAGGCTCAACCTTTCCTAAGAAACAAGGTATTATTTAATTTTTTACTTAATTATTTTAAAAAAATAGTAATTTAGTGATTGCCATCCCTTTTTGCAAAGTTTACCTCACATTATCACATGTATTGTGATGTAATGCTTTTTTCCAATTTAAAATAAAATTTACCAGTTAACATTAGTTATGATGATCCTGATAAACCTTCATGTTTTGTTTAATTTGTGTCATACAATGTAGTGCAATAAATACAAATAAGTAAAATATGTAAACTTCTTATTTCTATCATTGCCATAGGTTCGTGGGTTGTGTGGCAATTTCGATGGAGATCAGTCAAACGATTTTCAAACACGAGACGGACTGGATGTCATATCATCATTGGAATTCGGAAACAGCTGGAAGGTATGTTCGTATTATATGAAAGTAGATGGTGTTTTTCTTCAGCATGTGTTCACCATGCTTTTGATTATTTTTAAATACCGTATTTATTTGAATAAACGCCCCGCTTTGAATAGACACACCCTAAAAAAAACCTCTCTAGTGCCTCATTTGGAATAAACGCCTCCCTCAAATATATTCCCCAGGTGTTTACTTTTTCTCGAATAAACACCCCCTAAAAAAATTTTATAGAAGCAACATCGTTGCCAACATTTTCTATTATGTTCTACTACAGTAGAGTTATATATTTTTTTAACTTGGTTCCGATTAATAATTTTTATGATCACAAAATAACACATTTTGAAGCTAAATACATGTTGTTGTCCCCTTCCCCTCTCCAAAATATAGATGTGTGTTTATGAAATCTTTTAATCGATCTCTAATATAATACGTTGATGTATATTTAAGTGTATTCAAATGAAACATCCTGTATTCAATTTTATAATTGTAAAAATGTTGCCACTTTATTTCATACAATTTATATTTACAATAATTTTTTAGGTATTTTATTGCATCAGTATTTTAAATTAATATCAAATGACTTTCTAAAGGGGAAGGGCATTTATTTACAGTTTGCCGAAAAGTGTATGGTTAAAATTAAAGGAACGGTCATTTTGTAGCGGCGGCTTAGTGGCGGGGTCTTCACAGAACGACTGAAGATCGAGCAATTTTTTATGGAATATCAATGTCAACGGTTGTTTAATAAGTTATAAGCAGTAGACACTCCAGAAAATACATGATTAGATAAGGTCAATATAACAGTAACTAAATCGAAGCATCTCTGATTATCTATTATATTTGATTATATTTTTCGAAGGTGCATAGAACCTGTCCTGATACGAGCCCAATTGAGGTAGACTCTTGTGCGTCTTCTTCACATATGAAGTTGTGGGCACAGAAAAAATGCAGCGTTATCACAGGATTAACGTTTCAAGTATGCCACGGTCATGTTTCTCCAGAACCTTTCTATGAGAAATGTGTCTCCGATACATGTGCTTGTGATTTTGGTGGTGAATGTGAATGTACATGTACTGCTATTGCTGCGTACGCCCAAGAATGTAACGACAATGGTGTGCACATTTCATGGAGGTCTGATAAACTATGTCGTAAGTACTATGACATTTTTCAAACCTTTAAGTAAAATACAACCAAAACACTGTGTTAATTTCCTGTACTGTATCTAAAATAAATTCAACAGCAAGTACAGTATGTTAATAGCCTCCAAATTCAGGAAAGAAATTTATTTATTTCAACAATATTTTACGGGGGTGGTCCATCCAGCCGGAGCTGATCATTAGGGACCCTCAATACATAACACAAGTAACAAAGGAAATATAAAAAAGAAATTATTACATATAAATATATTATATAAATAAAAATTTTTATTAAAATCAAATTGACTATAAAATAATTAAAAGCAGAATAAAAAGGCACAAAAAAAAGCAAAAAATAACGAAGTTAAAAATAAAATTAAAAAAAAAATTATATATATTTATAAGAAATGAAACTCTATACACATCTTCTGAGATGTGGAGTTCCTTTCTGCAGAAACAAGTATTGGAAAGTGACCAAAGGACTAAACAAGGTCTCTATGCGCTTAACAATATTGAAGTCAAGAAAACAAAGAAAAAAGCCGGGAAAAAAAAAACACAAAGCTAGCACCCAAACCGAAGAATGGGATTACACCATCACCGCCAACCGGAGATCTGTGTTTATGTACTCCGGTTAGCATCGGTTAAGTCTTGATCTTTTCTGGGATCAGGTGCCTCCTAACTTGGAACAAACAACACCAGCTAGCGAAGTGAAACAGAGAAATTGAAAAAAAAAAAGTAGTTATAAAGATGCAAATAGAAAAGTTTTGAGTCGCTTCTTAAAGATGTCAATTAACGCAGATTCACGGACTTCAACGGGTAGTGCATTCCACATTTTTGGAGCCTAACACGAAGTGAACTCTCACCATATGTTTTCGAATGGCACCTAGGAACAATCAAAGTTGATGCACCTGTAGTTGATCTGAGTGCTCGGGAACAAGTGGATGAGCGTAGTCTGAGAAGATCTTGCATGTACATGCATGTGATAGGTTATAGAGCGATTTGTAACAAAAATATTACCTTTTATGGCGTAGCAGAAAAGCCAGTAAAAATTTGTGTTTCATTTTAGCAATGCAATGTAACGGTGGAGAATCCTGTCTTATGTACAGCCCATGTGTCGATATCTGTGGTGGTATGTGTATAGAAGGTTGCTGCCCTAAGAATTCATTATTATACAATGGAGTCTGTATTGAACCTGATATGGAATGCCCAAGTTGCAACGGGTATCCAGTTGCACAATATTATGGTAAGGCCTTTTGGTGTTTTATGAAAAGATAACTGTTGGATTATTCAATAATACAAATAATTTTGATGTTCAAATTATTACATATTATATAGCAATGCTTAGCCTACAGTATGTGCCTAAATATAAAAAAAAAAATCACCCACTCCTAGTCATTATTCTCTTTATCTTCATTATCATCATCATCATCATCGAAATTGACAACATAACGTCAATCACCACCACCATGACTATCAGCATTACATTCAGTATTATAACTACCATTATCAACCATACAGTGACCAATAAATACTCTCATCAGTTATCCCAACTCCACCGCCACTACCATCATCATCGTCATCATCATTATTACCATCACAATCTGCCAGATAAAGTGCTTGTAGTATGACCGTTAAAACATACAATCCTTAACCTTGTTTTAGTCACACAAATCACTGCTAATCCTAATGTACATAACTAGATGGTTATTAGTAAAAGCATCTACCAATACACATTTCATATTTCAAAATTATAGTAATCTAGATAAATGGAAATAAGTTCAATGTTCGACTATGCCTTTTTTTACTATTCTCTCTCCTTCCAGGAGTACATGCGGGTAAAAGGCAGAGTGCTTCACATCTACAAAAAATGACACTAATCACTACTGTCAGTCATCTTCATTATCGTCAACACTTACTGTACATCATCATCAAGGATTATTCTCATTATAAAAAACCATAGCAACGATATGATTATTCTTTATTATCCTTATAATCAATCATCAATAAAATGCAATGTTCACAAATTAGTATTCGCACACGTTCTATGGTGAATTTACTATTAGGTATTCCATGAACATTTTCTTTACAGGTATTCAATATAGTTATCATTATTATGAATTATACTGGACTGTCATTGGTGGTTATAAGGTGTCATGGTCATACATGGGAAACGGTGAGTTTTTTTTAAGATTTACTAAAAAAATAATACACAGAATGACAGATAATTTAACAGAACGGGCAAAAAATAATAACTTTAAACTTTAAATGAACTTAAAAGAATTAAGATATACTAAAAAAAATAATACACAGAATGACAGATAATTTAATGGAACGGGCAAACAATAATAAATTTAAAATTAAAATGAACTTAAAAGAATGTATATTATAAATACACACCTAAATTTCCTATAATATAATATTCCTACAATTTAAAGCCAATATTTGTATTTATTGCAGCGTATTGTTGGACACAGTGGTTTGACGACGAAAACGGTAGCAATATATCTCCTTCTGTTGCATTTGAGAATGAATCTATCGACGATATCTTTTTACAATATCCAACCATGAGCTGTCAGAAGCCTACAGGAATCCAATGTCAAACAATTGATGGACTTGCATATGATAAGACATCACAAACAGTAAAATGTGATATTAACTTTGGCTTAAGTTGTTCGAATAGTGAAGGACAAACATGTTTTAACTACAGGATTAGACTGATATGCCCTGAATTATGTAGCCAACATATAATTGCTGATTCTGATGTCATAGTCGGTCCTGCTGAAGTTGATGCTGGAACAACTACCGGAGCAGCAGGTTCTGAAACCGGCTCAACTAGTTCTACAGAAGGATCCAAAATGGAGAGTGGAAATACCTCTAGAACAACAGCTGGTACTGACGGTACAGGTGCGTCAAAGACAGGTGAAGGAAGCTCAAGTGGAACAACAACCGGATCAAATGGTGAAGGTACAAAGTCAACAGACTCTACGGGAAGTTCACAAACAACTGGAGGCGCCAGTGGAACAAAAACCGAAACGGATGGTACAGATTCAGGAACAAGTTCTACAGGAGGATCTCAAACGGATGAAGGAAGCTCAAGCGGAACAACAACCGGAACCCATGAAACTGATTCTGGATCAACAGATACTACAGGAGAAACACAAACAAGTGGAGGTACCAGTGGAACAGCAACTGGAACAAATGGTGCTAATTCTGGTTCAACAGTTTCTACAGGAGAAACACACACGACTGGAGACGCAAGTGGAACAACCACTGGAACCCATGAAACTGATTCTGGATCAACAGGGGAAACACAAACGAGTGGAGGTACCAGTGAAACAGCAACCGGAACAGATGGTACTGATGCTGGTACAAAAGACTCTACAGCTGATTCCCCAACAACTGGAGGCACCAGTGGAACAACAACCACAACAGAAGGTACAGACTCTGGATCTACAGGAGGTTCCCAATCGAGTGGAACTACCGGTGGATCAACAACTACTGTAACAGGTACCATTACATTCTTAAAATTAATCTACATTTGTTATATACTTACTGTATCATAGCCTAATAATAAAAATAGAATTAAATAAGAAATCTGCACCTTTTTCAAGCACATGTTCTTTCATACCTCTTTCATCTACCAAATAACTGATACAAAAAACTTGTAAACAGTATTTCCTTTATCTTTATAGAATATTGTTGGACTCAATGGTTCGACGATGAAAATGGTGGTGATATATCAGCCTCAGTGGTATACGAGAATGAATCTATTGAAGAAATCTTTGCACGATATCCAACCATAAGCTGTCAGAAACCTACTGGAATCCAATGTCAAACAATTGATGGAATTGCATATGACAAGACATCACAAGTTGTGCAGTGCGACACAAGCTTTGGTTTAAGATGTTCGAATAATGAAGGACAAACATGTTTGAACTATCAGATTCGACTCATATGCGCTGAATTGTGTAGCAAACATGTAATAACGGATTCTGGTACGATAGTCGGTCCAGGTGAAGTTGATGCTGAAACAACGACCGGAACAGAAGGTTCTGAAAGTGGCCCAACTGGTCCTACTGAAGGAACCAAAGTAGGTGGAGACACTTCTGGAACAACAAGTGATACTGACAGTACAGGCTCCGGAACTTCTCATTCACCAGGTGGGTCGGAGACAAGTGAAGGAGGCTCAACCGGAACAACAACCGGAACCAATGAAACTGATTCTGGATCAACAGATACTACAGGAGAAACACAAACAAGTGGAGGTGCCAGTGGAACAGCAACAGGAACAGATGGTACTGATTCTGGTTCAACAGTTTCTACAGGAGAAACACACACAACTGGAGACGCAAGTGGAACAACCACTGGAACCCATGAAACTGATTCTGGATCAACAGATACTACAGGGGAAACACAAACGAGTGGAGGTACCAGTGGAACAGCAACCGGAACCCATGAAACAGATTCTGGATCAACAGATACTACAGGAGAAACACAAACAAGTGGAGGTGCCAGTGGAACAGCAACAGGAACAGATGGTACTGATTCTGGTTCAACAGTTTCTACAGGAGAAACACATACGAGTGGAGACGCAAGTGGAACAACCACCGGAACCCATGAAACTGATTCTGGATCAACAGATACTACAGGGGAAACACAAACGAGTGGAGGTACAAGTGGAACTGCAA
>NW_022687544.1:473512-482836 GCF_011630105.1 Anneissia japonica | reverse complement strand
CTGATTCTGGATCAACAGATACTACAGGGGAAACACAAACGAGTGGCGGTACCAGTGGAACAACAACTACTGTAACAGGTATCTACATGTTCTTAAAATCGCCTTCAGCTTTCTATATTATTTTAATCAGTATAAAAAATATCACACAATATCTAACATGAAAATATGCGACTTAAATACCAAGTGACATTCAATGTATATTCCGTGTGTGTATAAGTGTTATCTCTTCCAACGTTCATTAGATATTTACAATTTGACTGAATTGAAAAAAATAAAAGTAATCTCTTGTATAGTATCTTTAGTATGGACATGTAGACCAAAATCTATATGTACATATGTGTGCAAAACAATGGTTGTCTTAGTCTAGTGAACAAATAACGTTGAATAACGAATTCATCGCATTTTTGCAAACACATTTACCGATTAACTCGTAGCAAAACCTGTAAATAATATAATGTTGAAAACGGTATTGCATTTTACTTTATAGAATACTGTTGGATTCAACAGTTTGACAATGAAAATGTTGCGATATATATCTCTATCTGCGTTTAATTGTAATACTGTATAAAAATAATTTTTGTTACACTTTCTGAAAGCAATACAATATGGTACAAGTTTACTTGAAATTATCATGAGTCATTGTGGATTTTTATTTAAAAATTTACCCACAAAATGGTATATTAAATACACATGCATCACAATTGTATAGGTACTTTTGGTTATAGATGTGTATAAGAGACAGAGACATCACAAGTTGTGCAGTGCGACACAAGCTTTGGTTTAAGATGTTCGAATAATGAAGGACAAACATGTTTCAACTATAAGATTCGACTCATATGCGCTGAATTATGTAGCCAACATGTAATAACAGATTCTGGTACGATGGTCGGTCCAGGTGAAGTTGATGCTGGAACAATGACCGGAACAGAAGGTTCTGAAAGCGGCCCAACTGGTTCTACTGAAGAAACCAAAGTAGGTGGAGACACTTCTGGAACAACAAGTGGTACTGACAGTACAGGCTCCGGAACTTCTCATTCAACAGCTGGGTCGGAGACGAGTGAAGGAGGCTCAACCAGAACAACAACCGGAACCCATGAAACTGATTCTGGATCAACAGATACTACAGGAGAAACACAAACAAGTGGAGGTGCCAGTGGAACAGCAACAGGAACAGATGGTACTGATTCTGGTTCAACAGTTTCTACAGGAGAAACACACACGACTGGAGACGCAAGTGGAACAACCACAGGAACCCATGAAACTGATTCTGGATCAACAGGTACTACAGGAGAAACACAAACAAGTGGAGGTGCCAGTGGAACAGCAACAGGAACAGATGGTACTGATTCTGGTTCAACAGTTTTTACAGGAGAAACACACACGACTGGAGACGCAAGTGGAAAAACAAGCGGAACCCATGAAACTGATTCTGGATCAACAGATACTACAGGGGAAACACAAACGAGTGGCGGTACCAGTGGAACAACAACTACTGTAACAGGTATCTACATGTTCTTAAAATCGCCTTCAGCTTTCTATATTATTTTAATCAGTATAAAAAATATCACACAATATCTAACATGAAAATATGCGACTTAAATACCAAGTGACATTCAATGTATATTCCGTGTGTGTATAAGTGTTATCTCTTCCAACGTTCATTAGATATTTACAATTTGACTGAATTGAAAAAAATAAAAGTAATCTCTTGTATAGTATCTTTAGTATGGACATGTAGACCAAAATCTATATGTACATATGTGTGCAAAACAATGGTTGTCTTAGTCTAGTGAACAAATAACGTTGAATAACGAATTCATCGCATTTTTGCAAACACATTTACCGATTAACTCGTAGCAAAACCTGTAAATAATATAATGTTGAAAACGGTATTGCATTTTACTTTATAGAATACTGTTGGATTCAACAGTTTGACAATGAAAATGTTGCGATATATATCTCTATCTGCGTTTAATTGTAATACTGTATAAAAATAATTTTTGTTACACTTTCTGAAAGCAATACAATATGGTACAAGTTTACTTGAAATTATCATGAGTCATTGTGGATTTTTATTTAAAAATTTACCCACAAAATGGTATATTAAATACACATGCATCACAATTGTATAGGTACTTTTGGTTATTATGTTAAAATTCTGTATTATGTCTTGTTGTGACATGATGATTTCTTCTTCAATTTATAGTTTCCTGCTCAAGTATTTGTTCTTTCATCAAGACCTCTTTGTTTAATGTTTGCCGTGATGTAATAGATATTGATAAATATTATGCTATGTGTTCAGAAGGTGACGCTTGTAATCCAGGTTTTGCTTGCTCTGTGATAAGTGCTATGGTTGCTGAATACGAACAGAAATCATTTACCTGCCTTAGTTGGAGGAAAGCTGTCGGATGTGGTAACGTTACTTAATTTTGTGTTAAACATGTATAACAACGTCACATAGGCCTATATAGAATCATGATCGAAACCGTCTAATTCAAAATACGTATTTCAGGTTAAATGCTTAACAATTGACCTTATTTATGTAGATACAACGTGTCCTTCTGGATTTGAATTCATGGAATGTACATGCTTCAATTCTGGATGTAGTTTGGGAGTCAGAGATGAGTGTGAACCGTGGCAGAAAAGATCAGGATGTGGATGCACTGAGGGCTTCCAGTTTAAGAACGGAGCTTGCCTGCTTTGTGGTAGGAATATCTACTATTTATTTACTACTTAACAGCCAAATTTGTTATTCCCGCTTTAGATGTTTTTTACCATTTCTCGGATTATTTGTTTCAATTTCTTTCTGTGTTGTGCAGTATCTCTGAGTAGGCTTGAGGCAATATTGTTTAAACTGTTAATTTCTGTGGCAAATTTGATGATGGACTAAATTTATGAAGCGTGAAAATTCAAATTAGGCCAAATGAAATAAATTGTTTGTTTGCCCTTCTTTTTTAAAAAATGATAAATAAGGGTGGGTGGAAAAAGGTTTTTTTATATTTTAATTTTTTTTAAATACTCATCAGATGGAATAAAAATAACCCACAGAGGCCTTGAATGGCAATATCTTACATCAGACAACAACTTTAGACTAATTTGTAGGGCATCTGGCAAAAAATAAAGATAAATTTCACTCAAATTTTTCTTAATATCTAAAGAAAATAACTAAGTTTTTTTGTTTTCCCCCCCCCCCTATTTTTTCAGTGAGTTAAGGGCGGGTGGAGGAGGGCAAACAAACAATTTTTTTTTTTTGGTCTTATAGACTATCTGATTAAAACTCAATCTTTGCATATGCATTCGGTAGACTCTTTTATATGCCAGTCATTTGTTACGCAAAAAAGACATCTATAGTGATGATAAAGATTATGGTTATCACCCTACTCATGCGAATAGGTGCCCTGTTTGATTAAGCGCCTCGTTTGAATAAGCGCCCCTCAGTGTTTATTCTTTTTTTAAATAATACCTTGTGATTGATTGTTTTAGCAAACGATAATCTAACTAATCCTGAGACTGTGGTTGGCATGAATTGAGCTGCGGAGTGGATTCACATTTTCTTATGTCAATTTCAAAATTATGATATTTTATCCTGGACGGATGAGAGCTCCATGGACAGTGTCTTTCCAACTTCCTCTTCTTACATTTGTCCACATATATTTTTCTCTTCCCGACAATTTGCACCTTTAGCACGTTTTCATGCGAGTTTGCAAGAAGCCCTGCAATGATACAGTGCTAATCTCAATTAGCTTATACACCATCACCACCACTAATTTCATTTGCTGAATTTTTGTCACGAGCCATGTTCTGTGGACGATTATCTTTTCTGCACCATAACCATTCGTAATCTTTGGTTTTCAGATGTCCTTATATAATTTTTTTCATTCCAAAATTACCCATTGAATTTTCCACGTTACCAGAAGAACCCCTTGATTTTCATATATTTCCATAAGCGCCCCCTCAATTTCCACTTTGTTTTGAATTTCCAACCCATTTGAATAAGCACCCCTAAACAAGGGCAAAAAAAATGTTAAGCTCCCGGGCGCTTATTCGTGTGAGTACGGTAATTTCATGATGCTGATTATTATGTGGGCATACATTTTATTTTAAAGAAGCAGAGTACGATACTCAATCGAAAGCTCTCTTTTACAGATCCTTATGAGGCTGAAATGCAGACAACTGTTTTGCCATCGTTATCATGGAAATCAGGTTAGATTTTTCTAAGACTCTCGTGATCATTATTTTAGTATATTTATGCTACTAACAATAATTAATACCAATTTATACATACATACACAAGCACGTAATTAAAAAAAGTGACTTTCGAGCCTTGTCTGTGGTGAAACTGAAACATTGATTGTGTTTCTTTATACTAACTCAGTGTAGTGATAGTAAAAATAAAATACGGGATTCAACAATCTATACATTATTATTATTATTATTATTTTATATAGTTTCATGACACGATGTACCACTCTTCAGATAGAATTGCTTATTAAGCAATTCTATCTGAAGAGTGACACATCATTTATGAAACTATTTAGTAATCAAATTAAATCAAACTTATAGTTAAATCCCATAGTTTACTTTTAATATTTTGCTCTGGAATACTATTGAGCTCTCTGCTTATGATAGTGTTTTCTGTGTATCATTCATCATTATATATTTTATATATTTATTTGTTTTTTTTTAACTTTATACTAGGATGCATCATTAGTAAGATATTACTGTTACCTGCGAGTGCCCATATATTGAGAAAATACCTTGTGCGCTGTTGCGCTGAGCCGCCAAGATTATTAAATTCAATCTTGGTCTAATTTCATCAGAAATCAGAAAAAGCTTTATTGTCACTAAAAGATGAAATTACACGCTTGAAAAACCTTCAAAAAACAACTGCACGTTAAGATACATTTGAGAGCTGAAATGCATGTTTATCAAATGAAACGTTTTTTCTACGTTAGGGCAAATAGAAAAATTTATTAGATTATCACTCCAGACCGCGTCAACAATTTTGGAAATATTAATGCGGGAATAATTTTATTTTTTATTTATTTATTTTTGTTGCATCATTTATTTTAATAACTGCATAAAAACAACTTCGCAAAAAACAAATGCTCACAAATATAAAGAAATTGGCTCCGAATTCGAACTCTTTCAATTAATTAGATCAGACATTCAGATCGCCGTAAAGTTAAAAATGCAAACCCATCCTTTAAACTTGGTTGTTTACTGTCACTAAAAATAAACAGCTCGCTAAGGTTAAAAATAGACAACACTGCGGTCCGTCCCTAAAGAGACCCGCCCAGTCGGCTGACGGCGTGTAGACGTGTGTGTTCCACAGCTGCGGAAAAAAAATAGGCAACACCGTGGTCCATCCTTAAAGAGACCTCCCAGTGGGCTGATCAGATCGTTGATTCACAGCACGAAGACTCACATGTTCCACAGAGACTCTGGCTGCTAAAAATAACTTGTTACATAATGCTTACAAGTTGCTGTTTTCCTGTGAGGGGTGTGTTTGGTTGGATTGGTTGTTGTTGGGCAAAAATTAACCTACGACATCAAGAAAGAAAGTTTTGGATAGGCCATTGAATCGCAGGGCAGTTGTTTAATGCATGTCGTGTTAGTTCTGTTCATGCACACGGGAATCCTCTGGTATAATCCGACCCCCCCCCCCAAAAAAAAACCTCCCGCCCTCGTCATTTTTTTTTTAAAAAGAGTGATAATCTAATACTTTGTTTCTATGTGCCCTTAAAGAACCATTGTATGATAATAATATGGATATTCATATAAGTAATGTTTGGTCGTGTGGGAGCAGTTGCATTGATAGGCATACATCTATAGACAGGCACTCATTGCGTGTCCGACAGTCGTCGGCCTATGCGATTCTATGGAGAACGCAACGCTACGCCGCGTGCGCAAAGAATCGTTCTTATGACAATCCCTTCAGGCTGTCACCAACAATCAGCAGATGGGAGTGGAGTTGAATTCGTCAGCCGACGGTCCTACGACGCAGTGAGTCCCTGCTAAAGATGTAACAGAATATTTGCAAACACAACGTACATATTTCAAAAAATAATAATTAAGAATAATTTCCTCAATATCGAGGTAAAAAATCTAAGTTTTACACAATTTAATATTCTTTGATGTACAGGAAACTGTCGCTACCGTCGAGTGGAGAAGGTACATCAATTAGAATTGGAGAATGGATCGGTGTGTGAGGCAACGTTTCCCATTGACGAATGTAGCGGGAAATGTGCGTCAAGATCGGCTACGAGCATTCTGGTTCAAGATATGTTTGTGTCGCGCTCTGAGACATGCGGTTGTTGCAGACCATATCAGCCGACAAGGTCATCTATGCAAGTCCAGTGCGACAGTGGTGGCGCTGTGATGGAAATTAGTGTCGAAACTTTTGATAGCTGTCTTTGCGAACAAAATAGAGAATGCATCTTTGAGGACTGAATTATGTCTAAAAATTACCAGATTCAAGAACATTAAACAATTCATAAAAATCAATGAATGAAACACCCACACTTCCCCTACCCGGTTTTTATTTGTGAACACATAATGATATTTTTAACTTATACGGTTATACCTTCATAGCCTTACGATTTAATGCAATTGATTATACTTTCAATACAGCTTTTGTCATAAATATTATGATTACCTTTGCGTATTAACATTTTCCACAATAAATATTTTATTGCAGAATTAACCCTTTACAAACCATAAGTTGAAGAGATAATTCAGAATAGGCATAAGTATTTTATAGTTGCATTGTGATTTGCACTAAGTAAAAGTAAAATAAATTTAAAACCATTTGTAAAAACGGATTACTGTTTTTTAGTGTTTCTTAATTTATTAGTAGGATCTTCTTGGGAAGATTTTGCGTAAACTCACTTGAGGCACCAGTGATTACTTGACGTCGTCGGGCTTAAAATATTAATTTGCATATCCAACCAAAAATTATTGTGATTGTGATTATAATTCCTAATATTGTGGTTCTAAAAGCACAATGTTTACCTAGACCAGTGAGACAGACTAGGCCTACAAGAAGAAAAGATGGGATAAAATATTTAGGTCATAATTCGTTTTATACCATTTTAGCTCGCACCATTGTCAAGGTTTTCTAGGCACCAAAGGGGAAAAATACGATACTGGTATTCCTTTTTTTACATCTGTATAATGTGGTTATATTTATACAAAATTTAATAAATAATGAAAATACCATTTAATTCCCTTACGCATTATACGAATAAATAAAATAATGAAATTCTCTTTAGTATTTCCTCTACTCATTATTATACACAAATACAATATCTAACGAAAATACCATTTATGTTGAAAAAGTCGTCAAAAAAGGCAAGAAAATCCGCTACTGTATATTAACATTGAGTAAATTACAAGTGTTCCTATTCTCACCAAGTGGATTTATGAATAGCACTCTCCTAGGGTGTTTTTGGTAGGAAAAGAAGACTTAAACACTGTGGGTGTAATTTTTTCTTTGCAAAAAAATAGAGGGGGGAGGGGAGGGGCGTACGCGCCACACCTCCCACCCAAATCCGCCGGATCCGACTGGAAATAGGCCTACTTTGTTTCATATCAATTAAACTGTAAAAAAAACAAAAAAACTGTACTTTATTAAAAGAGTAAGTCTACTGAAGGGGTGTCCTTAGACTTGCCACAAGTCTCTTATTTTTTATTATTTTTGTCATTCTGGACAGCGCCACCAACGAGAAAGTTAATTTAGAGACGGAATCGAGTATGGGACGCCAATTAAATTAGGTATGGCGCGCACTAAGTCAATAAAGAGTGAGTAACATAAAATTAGGGCCTGGAACCCAGGCTAGGATGTCGTCAATGGAGATGTGCACACATATCAGTGTACTGTGGTCACTGTGCATGGGGTTGCACATACCTGCTGACCTCGATAGAGAGTGATTGATTGCACCATTGCACAAAGGTTTCCATGCTGGCATGGTGCATCTGCACTTAAACTGTCTTTGTAGCTATGTATTGCGCGATATGACATAGAATCAACCTTTCTATGGAATTGTGTATCCTTATTCTTTATTGCACAATAGAATAATCTTGATGGGAGGGCCTGGTCTCTAGAGTAAACTTAATTACTATAACAATTGTTTGAGAACCACTCCCATCCAGTATAAAAAAAAAATCATTAAAATGTAAAATAAAATATAATAGACAACACATCACAACATCAAGCAAAAAGCAAGCAAAAAATAAAATAAAGAATAAATAAATTTAAAAAAAAAAACAAACAAAAAAAAAAACAGAATAAATGCAAAAACAGTCATTAAAAGCAAAAAACAAGGTCATCACAATCACCATTTAAGTACAGTAATAACAATAATAATTATAATTATTCTACAAGACCTATTGTTATTATTACCATCATTACAGCAAAATTCCCATTATTATTTTATTATTTATTATTTATAATTATAATTATTATTATTATTATTATCACCATTATGTACCATTATAACTACAATTACCATTATCTTCATTATAACAATCATAACAAAAATAATAACTATCATCATTATCATATTATTAATATTATAATAGTCATCATTATTATTATTATTATTATTATTATTATCATTATTATAATTATTACGATTATTGTTGTTATTGTTGTTATAGTAGTTGCAATTACATAACCACCATAGCAACAACATTATTACAGTTATGAGATCATTTTTATTCAGATGAGGGATGTTGTGTATACAAGTGTGATTTGAGTCTAGAAATGAATATGGGAAGGGAATCAAGGACGAGAGAATTCTTAAGATCATTAGGAAGGTCTTCCCAAAGACGAGGGAAAGCGTGAATTGCAGATTTGTGGAGAAAATCATGATTAGCTTTAAGGTGTTTGAAGGAGAGAATTTCATTGTGGCGAGGTAAAAAAGTGCAGATTTGGATAGAGTTAGAAATACTTGTACTTGTACAAGTATACATCCATTCAATTATCTAAAAAAAAAAAAATTTTTTTTGTGATATAAGGGGGAGGGGGGCGCGTCACTCAAAACATCCATTTTGAGTGATTTTAGAAGAACAACAGCGAAGCAAACATTTCTCGGAATGGAAGTCGCCCATAGTTTTGCCAGTCAAAACTACGAACTAATTGAGCTGAATTCAAGCAATAATCGACATTTAGAAATGTCAATGAACCTTATTAGCCACCTCAGGGGGGTGGGGGAGGATGAAATCTGGGACCCTGCCTCCCCCTCTTTCCCCCTCCCCCACCCCTTGGCTACGCCACTGATGAATAGGGAGATCAGTTTTTTTTTTTTAAATCCACCATAC
>NW_022687544.1:452855-473339 GCF_011630105.1 Anneissia japonica | reverse complement strand
AGGGGGGGGGCAAGGGCCACCCTACATCTGTCAAAAAAATTGAGATAAAATATTCAAATTTTAAGCCATTTTCCCGGTGCCATAATCATAATTTGCTTCGCGACTCCCCAGTATAGAATAGACTATAGGTCTTTGATTAGACTTTGCTACGCCCGTGAGGGGAGTGATGTTCAAGGAAGGAGGAGCATAGCATGAGTGGGAAACATATTCATACAATACAGCAATAAAATTTAAAGGGCAATAACAAAATGACATTAAAACTTTACAATAAAAGAATCCCTGAATATGCAGAATAATCAAAGATAAATTGTGGAGAATTTGAATAGTTATGGCACCAATATTGTAAGGAAACATTATGAAACATCAATCTGAATTGAGAGAGATGATGAGGAATATGAAAAATAATTGGGACTATTTTAAGTGCAAAGGTTGTTAAATAACAGAAATTCTTTTAATTTTTTTAATATAAAATGACATTAAAACTTTACAATAAAAGAATCCCTGAATATGCAGAATAATCAAAGATAAATTGTGGAGAATTTGAATAGTTATGGCACCAATATTGTAAGGAAACATTATGAAACATCAATCTGAATTGAGAGAGATGATGAGGAATATGAAAAATAATTGGGATTATTTTAAGTGCAAAGGTTGTTAAATAACAGAAATTCTTTTAATTAAAAGAAAGTTGAAATTAATTTTAAAGAAGCGTGTCTGATATATATTCGTTACGATAAAGAACGTTTACAAGACTTTTTCGAAGGTGTGTATGTTTTCTTGACATGTGGATATTAATACACATTTCACAATCTTTGCAGGCTAGCAATCAGAAATGTGTGGGCAGCGTCTCTGTGATATTATCGCCGATTCTATATATTCTCAAAGAGCTAATTGAGTCGAATATTTACACTTCGTGCTAGATAGTACACCCGGTAACAAGAGAGATTGAAGACCACAGATAAGGTGTATAAATCTATATACATTCCAATGTAAAATAAAAAAATGTATATGCTATTAGCATGTTTCCATCTATGATTTCCCCTTAACGTCGTTTAAGTTTCCCCTTAGCCTACCTTTTTACCATAAGTGTACTAAAAGGCTATTTATTACACTGTTAAGTTCACGATAGCCCTTTATGGAATAACTAGGCCTACTTATAAAGCAAACTCCAAAACAATCCATAACGGTTTATTTTTGTTTTAGTGTTACTTAATATAATCCTATGAAATACATTATTATATCAAATATTTTTTATTATATTTTCGAAGAAAGTTCTCGATTGCATTAGGACCGGTGTCAGACAATTTAGTTCTATAGGGAAGAGGACTTTTGCTACCATTTAGACACCCTTGATTTGTTTACAAACTATAGTCCTCTGTACCGTACAGATATTTTAGTATGGTGTCTGCAAAGAGCAACCCTCTTATCACATTACAAACAAAAATCTATGTATGAACAAGATAGGCACTATCTTCATGAATTTATGAACAGGATCCTCACGTTCACCCTTTTATATAGCAGGGTGATGTCAGGAGAGGTATTCATCAACATTTACAGCTGAATGTTTAAGGACACAAGGGATTTTTTCTCTCTAGAGTTAAAAATTAGATTCTACATAATTATATGTTTGTACTTTTGACACTACAAAAACAGTGAGGGAGGAATACCAGCTTCTCTGTCCTGTGCTTCAAAGCCATCATGGCATTGCCGGTAGATACCAAATCGACTATTTTCATCTTTGTAATTCTCTCTCTTGCTACTGTCTGTGAAACATCAAGGTATGGATTGTCTGACTGAAATTTGTATTGTATTTTATACTTTAAATGGAAATTAATTGTTAATTACGGTAGTTATTGGAGTTAGTCCTGAGTTTCAATAAAGCCGTTCATTAATTTGGTTGTACTTGTACAATTCAGTAGTTAAGTTTCATTGAAACCTAGACCATCCAGAGGTTAATATTATAACTTACAGCCATTGATGAATTATGTTTCAGTGTTTCATATTTTTATGTTGATTGGTTACCGTACATTTTATTTGAACCTACATCCTAATAGATTATTCAATTCTGAAACTGTTATTCTACAACATCTGAACAATATGTTATTTATTGCAATACATCTGTCATTTATAGTAGAGAGTGTAAAAGTAGTGTGATTATATCAATGGCTCTCAGATTAAGGTAGCGACATGTTTGGTAGGCCTAAAAAATACGGGTTTCTTCCTGTTCAAAATCGTCGTAATAAAGGAAATGCTTTAATTGCTAGTACGATTTTAAGAGGTATTCCAAAATCAAGGTAAGAAAATGAATTGCAGGTTTACCGTAACTCTTTGTGTAGTACGGGTTGCCCTATCACAGCTTAGAGGTCAGTTTGAGGAGATTGTAAATACACGGAAAATCCATCAATCGCACAGATTGAGCTTTTGGCAAGTAATATTTTGTGGTTTAAACTATTTTTAGTTTTCACTACGTAATAAACTTTTTGAGTATCGTGTTATTTTCTTTCAATCATAATTTTTTTTTTATTTTAGAAATTTTAAATACATAGTTAACAAGCAAGAAAGCCTACAACTACATATACCACACCAAGATTATGTGATATTTAACTACCAATACCTGAACCTAACTAAAATAAAAACATTTAGATAAAACTCAAGACAAATTAAAGTGAAAATGTGACTAATTTTGGATGAAGTGTGTGACGCAACGTGTAGTCTTAAATATTTAATTGAGATGAGACGGACACAGCCACATTGCTCCTGGCCTGCAGCATGACATTTTATCTATGCGTGCCTCTTTTCCCGAGGGGTATACGCCTAGGCACCTGATGTTTATGAGTTGGAAATATCACCATTACCTGCATATCTAAAAAGAGCCAAGAGAGTATGACACTATTTACCGAATCCAATGAGCAGGAGAAAGGAAACCCTGAGCAGTTATTGCTATCTTCTGTATTAAATAAAATGAACCAATGATTTTTTTTAAATTCCACTATTGAGAGGGGTATGGAGAGCACATTATAGACAGCAGTAATGTTAGAAATTTGTCGACAGTGGGTCCGTCATGTCCGACGAAGGGGTCAGAGCCAAGGTGCCGACGAAGTCTAGGTCGACGGCAAGGAAAATAAAAAAAAATTTTAGGGTTCACTGGGAGAGTTTTTATTGCTTAGTATGGTCCAAAAGTTGCCTTTAAACCACAAAATTAGGGATTGGCAGTCAAAATAACGTTATTTGGATAAGCAAATTATTATTATTATTATTTATCATACGACGACCAGTCGTGCGTCGGACGACAGGGGTCCAGGCCTGTCCAATGGAGGGGGAAAATGTCCCCTGCCCCACCGCTGGCGTCACCACATATAGAATTCTGAGTTCCATGTATATTTAGCATGTACTGTATTGAATTCATAGAATCCAGTGATGGCGCCAATGGGAGAAGGGCACATCAAATGCCGTAGCCAGGATATTCAAATAGTGTGGGACAATATCGGGGTGGACCACTTTACGCGTCAATTCAAATAATGTGGACTCATTTTCTTAAGTGTCCCATTTTACGCAAAAATATGAATAATCTGTACCCATTTTCTTAAAAATAGACCCATTTGTAATAGGCCTATATGAGAAATCTGGACCCATGTTCTTAAAAGTTGACCCAATTTACACAAAATATGAAAAATCTGGACCCATTTTTAAAATGTGGGCCCATTCTTTGTGGACCTAATAGAAAAATTGTGTGGGATCAACTGTCCCAATAGCTGGCTACGGCATTGGGCACATGTTCTGTCGGGAGGGAGAGAAGAACACAATTCTATAGAACTTTAACGGAAAATGAATGTGAAAAAGTGAAGTTGTTTAAATACGCCTTTCAAAACTCTAAACTGTCTGAGTTAACGAAAATTGCGTTTTGGATGCTGTATAGCAGATGCCGAGACCTGAAAAGATATTTGCATGTTGCGGATGCCCATTTCATAACAATTTAAGAAACATAACGTTACAAACAACGTTTGTTTTTCCTGTGTGCGCGGAGCATTGGTTAGTAGTATTTTAAATTAAGTGTGTACTCACATGTATGAAGGTTCACATATTTAACATAACTCTGATCTTTTTCATACAGATATGCTAGCAAATACAGTGCCGATCAGTCTCTAAACGCATACCGAGATTTTAATGGTAAGGTGCAAAATTATTGACTTTATTTCTAAAACTAGATCGTTGGATTGAATAAAGCAATCAATCGCTAGAATTTATATTACGCCTTATATCTAGAATACAATGGCCAGTGCCGTCCGTAAACATGACTCCCAGAGTCAGACCAACCCAGGGTGCATTAAAAAATAAAAATAGTAAAATTCAGGAGGAAAATATAATAAGACAAGAATAGTTCAGTGATAAAAAAAAAAGATGAAAGGCGAATCATATGGTTAAGAATCTTTCCAATTCCAGGGTACTGGGTTCATATTATGTCACAGCAGGGTTTCTGCTGAAGTAACTAAATTTACTCTACTATCAAAGGTCATAAAGCATTATTCTATCATGTAATTGGCAATTTACTTGCTATTGGATGTCGAAGAAATTATTAGAAAATATAAGTCAATAACTTCCAACGAGACAATTACATATTTCATTATGGTAATCCTTAAATGGAGCTAATACACGGCTATTTAAAATATATAGTGAAGGATCATGTGCTTTGGAGTAGCGGGAACGATTTGGTTTCACAACCTCGAGGAGTCATGGTATCAATCCCACATTTCACTTGTGTCCTTGAGCAAGACACTTTATCTCTATTGCTTCTCTCCACGCAGGATCGAGTATATATGGGTATCTGGTAGGGTTAAATACCAAATTAAGCGATGATTAGCTGCTGCAACGTTATGGAATACTCCCCAGGGAGCTGGGTTTTTGTTCCATATTTGTTTAATACAATAACCGGGGTAATGTTAATGTGAATCGCATAGAGAACTTACCATAATGCGCTATATAAGTCTATCATTATTACTGCACATACTAGAGGTGCACTCGCTTCGCTTGCTTACCCTCTAGTCTAGTATGTGAACGTCGCAATTAGTTTCGATATAAAACAAAAAATGAAGAATAAAAAAGCCATGTTGCCTTACCCTCTAGTATGTGAACGTCGTGATTAGCTTTGATAAACAGAAGAAAAAATGGCTACTAAAAGAAGATAGGTTGTATGTTATCTCGCTCAGTTATTTTTTTTAACGTAATGTAAGAAATGCAGTGGTCAGATCATGTTTTATGATTTACAAAGCATGCTTCATGGACTTTGCGTTCAGGTTCAGGCGGTTTTGATAACAGTTTCATATCATTTTTTATAACAGAAAAATGTTTATAAACCACTAAAATGAGATGAGATCAGTGGCGTAACACCTATACGCTCTCATGCAGCGGTCGGCAGGGACCCCGACCCATAGGGGCCCCGAAGGGGACCTACCAATATGTTCATCCTCGTTCTAGCACCTTGACCAAAAATGACTTTGTTGATACGTAACGCCATAAGATGTCTCTTAAATCGACTGTCTGGCATATATCATATAATATCCAATGGCGATTAAATTGAGAGGGCCCTGTCGGTCCGTAACCCCACCAAGTTTGTCAAAAAAAACTAAATGGAGATAAAACAAAAATTATATTCACAATTTCATGTCTGTGAAGTGCCATTTCCGGCCATTTAGTGGTGCCATATTCATAAATTTGGTTGGGGCTGAGGTGGTATAGACTCTCCAACTGGCGAAAGTCCCTCCTTGTCCTTTGATTTCAATTTCCTGGATCCGCCACTGATATCATATCATCTATTCGTCATTACAAACATTCAAAAGAACAAAGCAAACATTATTAAAAAAATGAGCACATCTAAAATCCCACGATGGAATTGGCGACCGGGACCCAACAAGGGCCCCAGTTTCAGAAAGCCACAGAGCATTCGGCCCCATCGTTACGCCACTGGATGAGCAGAATTGGTCAGGGGCAGTTAAAGCAGTTTTACTCTAACTGAGAAACAGAAAACAACTATGCTTGGCGAAAATTGACTGTTTCGATTAAATTGAAAAATTGAATTATATTCACTTCGTGAGATGAAGACTTCGATGATCTATGTTGTTAAAGTTTTTCAGACCGGTACGTTTCGAATCCCAGAAGTTATATGAGGTCCTCGGTTTAGTACTGTGATTGTAGGCTATGAAATATGCCTAATTATTATATAGATTATGGTATGAGCTGCATGATATTCACTAATGATATGAATTTCTTTGTCTGATCTATTTGTTGCCATAAATTGAATGACAAATTCCGTTCGTTGCACATCCATCGCAACAATTCTCAAATCAGGAGATATATAGAAACAATCCTACTACGCACATTCCTTTTATGAAGTTATTCAGCGCGCAGTTTGTTTAATGTATGCCTACCTGTTATCTATATCATGTTTCAAAAACCCAACTTTCGTAACTAAAACTGATAAACACCCTGTCGAAAGAGTCATCTTTTTTTCTCTACTTTTTTTTCTCTAAAGATTAAGCTGCTTTATTATTATTATCAATATTATTATTAATACTTTTATTATTATTATTATTATTATTAAGAGAATTTAATTTTTATTTAATTTCTTAACCTGAAAGAAAAGGAAAAAATACAATTCGTTAGAAAGATCATTTTTGCAGTTAGAGTACCTAGTAATTTACTATTTTATTCTGAAGACTCTAAAAGATGAATCAAACACGTTACATTTAGTGTCATTAACATGAATATTACATACATACAACTTTTTAAAACATTAAATGTACCGACATTGTAAATAAATGATGATCATATTCCATATAGTGACGTCAATTGGATATTGTGTAAATTTTGTGCAATGAGCATTCTCCACCCACGTTCATACCTCGCATTGTATTTTTATTATTAGGCCTATATCAGACATCAGTTGTCAGATAAGTGACGCAAAATACGTTTCTCAACGCTAGGAATTAATTGTGGGCCACGTGAAAAAAAAATATTACCAAATACCGGTAATAATAATTATACTAAAATATATGCAGAGAGTCAATCACGTTATTTTATTAATATAATGTAATGTATCCATATGGTACATATATAAAAACATTCTAAATTTAATGCATTCTAAATTTAATGCAAAGAGAAACATTAAAATAATTATAATTGTATAAATATACAGATTACAAACTGAGACAATCGGATTTGCTGCATAGCACTGTGAACATATATTTTAAAAATTTAAAATGTGAATATTGTATATAAAAGAGATCTTTTCAACGAAAGATTATTCGGGTAGGACACAAGCCTGCAATCTCCTGTTTTCAAAGTAAACGTCCCATTTTGATCAGTTCTTCGTATGTGTGTATGTATGTTAACTACAGAAGATTTGATGGGCATCTAAATAAAAAGGGTAATGATTAGATTCTGACGTCAATTAGATATTTTGTAGAGGACCTGCTCCTCCCACGTTCATAATTCGTATTGTATTTTTATTATCAGATATCAGATATGATACCGCAAAGTGCATTTTCTATAATTGTAAAACACTTCTTGCCCACATGCAAAATAAACAAATACCGGTAGTAAAATCGTGATAAACTACCGGAATTGAAATAGGTCTAATTGACGTATATTGTTGAAAAACCTAACAGTACCAAACTTTTTATCTGTTATATTGTTTGATATGCGACAATTGACTCAATCTTCATATGTACAAGGTCACAAATTGTTTTTCCTTTTAAGATTTACATTTGCTCCTTTGTGATTGCCAGTAGGGCTTTGGTTTTATTTAGAAGATTTGGTCCCTAATTAGAATCTCTTAAATTAAAAAGACTGGCGAAATTGCTCTTTAATCTCTGAGGGAATTTAAGAATGATGCGTGTTTTAGAATAAGCATACAATTACTATATTCTGTTGCCGCAGAAAAATAGTCTTTAATTTGAAGTGATCATTTGGAGTGAGGCCTGTATTGCGTTTTTACTTAAAATAATATTGCTGTCCTACTGTTGCCATGATTTGGTTTTAATTAAGTTAGTTCTGAACTGCAACAAACTCAATTTATAGAATATGCATACTATATTATGGAATATGGAATCCTTGCGAAAGCAGAACAAGTTTTACAGAAAGGAAAAAAAACAACAGAAAAAATAGGCCTAATATTTATCTGATAGCCTTCTTGCCAAAGCGTAACTTCCCTTCATCTATATCTGCTACAAAAGATTGACCGTCGTACAATAGTTCTAATTTACGCATATGCGCGTGGGCTGCCGAATAGATCACGCCTACGACGACTCTGAAATTGTACAATGGACAAACAAACAAATTATCTAGATCTAGCCATCGCACCCTGTTCTTATTTATTCAAAAACGTTAGGTAAAAAAAGTAAAACAGAATTCATTAAATGTTGGGGGTTTGGAATTCTTGCGAAAGCAGAACAAGTTCTACAAAAAAAAATCAATGAATTGATAAAAAAGAATAGGCCTAATATTTATCTGCATACCGGTAGTCTTTTTGCCAAAACGTAACTTCCCTTTATCTATATCTGCTGCAAAAGTTTGACCGTCGTGCAGTAGTCCTAATCAACGTATACGCGCGTGGGCTGCCGAATAGATCACGCTTACGACTATGAAATTGTACAATAGACGAACAAACACTTTATCCAGCCACCATGCCCCGTTCTTATATTTTAAACATTATGACAGCCCGTTTGACCTGTGATGAGATATTATTTGTAAAGGAGAGTGTACCTATCATAAAAAGTGTCATAATTGTACAGTAATGTTTGGTTTGATATTTTCAAATCAAGGGGTTTAAAAAAAAATTTTTTTTAACAGTACATTTTTAATGTTTATTGAGTTTTAGCTTGGTGGAATTATTAATTTTTTATATGCATTTTATTGAATGGTTTTTAACTTTTTATTTTATTTTTTGAACTTTGTTGTTATAATTTATATTTATGTACAGTTGTATTTAATTCAGCAATTGGCTGCCATGTACAATTTCATTTGATAAATGAATGTTTAATATCTGTTTGTTAAGTTTATCCAAAAATAGTTAAAATATTTTCAATTGAACGTTGTCTATTATGTCCCAGGGCCATTTTATTAACAGTATATAATACTTCATTATATGTTGTAATATTTGTTAAATTACTGAAATGGTAACCTGGTAATTTCAGTTATATATTAAGTATATAGCCTATATTAACAAGTCTGTTACAATTTCCTTACAAGATCTCCCGGTGCAGAAGCGCGCGGCAATGCCGATTCCACGATTGCCACCACTCCCCGGAAACGGGACACCTCGTAAGTATATAAAGGCCTACATCAGTACACAATTTTGTATGCATCATCCCATGAGACAAAAGCCTACATTAAAAGAATATATATCGTTTTATATAAAGGTAAAAGTATAGGAGAATAACCCATTAAATGCAGCGTCATTGTTCTGAATTGCGTATGGGCGTGGTCCGTACTTGACTACCTAGCAGCCATAAAGGGGAGCTTCATAGTAGTTGCATGACCGGGGCTGAAATGAACCGTAACATCGGGGTAACCCCTACTCTTCCAAAAAATGCATTTGTTCTTTAAAATGCACACGAGCCAGATGTATACACTGGGCCTCCATTTTAAGTTCTAGAATTATATTCTGGAATTATATTCTGATTTTTGTCTGTTGTTAATTTGTGCCATCCCAATTTTTTACTTTGTATTAAATGTCTCCTTTAAACCTTTAATTTTTTAAGAACTTTGAATGTTTTAATAATCTGACTTTTGTATTTATTTGTAAATTGTTATACTTTTATAGTAATAAATGAAAATAATAATAATAATTTTTATACAACTGTAATAATTAAATAATCAAATAATAATCACAATTGCAATTTGAATATTTAGAATGATTTTCTGATCAATGTACTTTTTTTTTCTTTTATTCTTTTATTTTATTTGAATAAAAATACCTTGATATAACAAACATATATACACGAAAGTTTATATACAAAAACATATATATATATATATATGACAATCAAGTTATTATTTAAACCCACTTACAATTTTACAAAAAAAAAAAATGAAAGAACCTATTGCTTGTCCTATGGTTTTGATTTAAAAAAAAAACCCTATTTAATCTTCTAGTTTATATAATTTATGTTTGCAAATTTTTTTATATTGTAAATAATTGAAAATATATAAATAATTTTTAAACACAATTCATGCAATATTACGTAATTTCAGCTGTTGCTGCCACTGGTACCTGCTCGACATGGGGACAAGAACACTACAATACATTTGATGGGCAGATATATACGTTTCCGGGTTATTGCGAATACATATTAGTAGCTGATTGTCTCGATTTTTCCTTCCACATTTACGTACGGAATGAGGCTGCAGGAGTGTGCTCTGGCATTGCCCCTTGTAGGCGCTGGGTGACAATCGAAAACGGTGACCCCTTAAGTTTACTTAAACTGTCACCCAGAGACGATGGTCCCTTAGTAACTTATAAAGGAATACAGCTAACATTGCCAACGTCAATTGATGGAATGATCATTGAAGAAGTATCTTCGTATATTCTGGTTAAAAGCGGTCTTGGGTTCAGTCTTGTTTGGGATGGGTTCGAATATATTGATGTTCATGTTACGTCTACCAGCTTGAAAGGAAGCACCTGTGGTCTATGTGGCAAATACAATGATAATCCAATGGACGACTTTTCAGATCCACTCGGCGTTGTTCATGATGATCCGTACACATTCGGTAATTCTTGGCAAAATACTCAAACCGATGGTATGTACTGAAAGCCTATTCATTAATTTTGTTATAAGAAAAACATCACCACCCTTTCCATAAAACATTCCTTAATCATATACAGTATATCGTTTTAGGAAAGTATAATACATACTCCAAGTATTGAAATACACGCCATCGTGTTGGGATTCAATATTTCGACATTAATTATGTCATCATCAGGATATATCGTTTTAGTTTATCATTATAATTGTAATTAAAGACCCTCCAATTAAAGACCACCTCCAATTAAAGACCACCCCCAATTAAAGACCACTTTTTTGTGGTCCCAAATTACTAAATGTTTTTACTTTTGTTATTCTAAAGTTATACAAAATAAAGTTATTCCAAAGTTACAATGAAACCCGAGTCCCAAAAGTGGTCTTTAATTGGAGACATGTATATATAATAATAATGCCTCCACTTTCATTTAAACTAGTATTATCACGTCCTTAACATGCTTTATATTATGCACCTAATACTGTAGTTGACTAGAATTTATACTGGCTCTTAACAGAATGCATTACTGACACAACTGATACCACATACCGATATCGGTACAAACTTCCTGAGGTTCTCAATGACGTTACACGTTTCGAGTTTGAAGTGCGCGCGTACGGTGATGTGTACATCTCACTGTCCTCTTCAAACAGCGACGTCGATCCCATGTATGAAATATATATTGGAGCAAATAACGATACCAAGTCTGGTATTAGGCGTTGCAAACAATGTCCGACGTTGGCAACCGCTTTAAGATCAGGCGGATTCGTGAACATGGAAACTTTTACCAAATTCTGGATAAAATTGGACAATGGTCGTATATCGGTCGGTGATGAACAAAGCACATATCCATTTATGTTCTGGTCCGATGCTAATCCACTAAGTATTCGCTACATAGGCTACAGCACATCATCCAACAGTATTGGAGTATTTAGATTTTGTGGTATTTCTAGTAAGTACAATTTACTAACAAACTAATCAATATCAATAATTGTGTACTTTATAATCTAATATATCATACCATGATGCCATTCTCTATTTCTCGTAAACAGTATCATCACTTTTGTATTATAATAAATACTTCCTATGTTTTATGAATATTTAATCTTTGGCTAGATCAAATATTATTGGGGTTCCGGGGTATATGATTATTCTGTTGTTCCTTAGGTTGCCTTAGGTTTTTTTGAACTGAATATTAGATGATAATTTGTTTAATAATTTACTATTCTAGGTACATGTGTTTTGGCTCCGCCCCCGCCAGCTGTGCGGTGTACTGAAGCCAGCTACCCACCCTACTTTTACGACAACCCAGCTTACAAACATTTAATTGACCAGGCCAATTTTGCCACGGAGAGTTGCAACTTGCTGATGAGTGCGCCATTTGATGAGTGTCATTCGGTAAGATGTATTGTCCTATTTCTCGCATGCAGACACAGACAGACATTTATAGTACTAGACAAAGAAATGTTATAGTGAGAACCACAAAAAAAATCGCAATGTATCTCAACAGTTAGAGTTAAACTTTGGAATGAATGTTTTTCTCTTAATTTCATTACCAAAAACTAAAACCCGTTTCTTTTTTCGTATATGTATTCACTTTTCCCTTTTCGTTTTTAAACCTTGTGGTTAAAAAAATGCAATAATAGTGATTTAAAAATGTTCTGGAGGAAACACCATATAAGTTTTTTTTTACACTTCATAAAAAATGTTGAAATAGAAGTATAAAACCACTGAATTGCGTAAATTTACAAACAAAATGTTCAATCCATAACATACTTAGGCCCTATATAAATTGGAATACAAAACTCTACTGACATACAAAAACAATGATAGGCCTATGCCTCAGGCCCAAATGTATATACCTGGTTCCAATGTTCAAGCTTAGATGACATGTCTTCTTTAATGACGAATAAAAATACCCAAATCCTAAGTATCATTTATGAAAAATCACATGGACATTTTAGAAGAAGCTTGATACAGTATTTTTAAGGCTTCTCATCTATAATACTTAACATAACTTCATTAACTCATTGTTTTCTCTCGTATTAGGTTGTTGATGTTAACCCTTACGTCTACGCCTGTGAAGAAGACCTTTGCTCATGCAGCATTTCAAGAGACGATTGTCCTTGTGATACATTTTCTGCTTACGCTCTGGAATGTTCCAGACATGATGTCGTACTGTCTTGGAGAACAAACGAACTCTGTCGTAAGTATTCCTACAATAGAACATTTTTAAAAGTAGGACTACTCGTCAGTTTTAGCCAATGATTAAAGTAAATTATTATTTATCTATATTTTCATTTTTTGAATACACAGTTTTACACAATCTTAATTTATTTTCTGTAAATCTTCAGCTCTTCTCTGTACAAATGGCACCGTATATGACTCATGCGGTGGGTCTTGTCCGTCTACTTGTGAAAATCGTCAGAGAGACTGCGTCAGAGATTATTGTCTAGATGGATGTCATTGCCCAGAAGGTCAGCTATGGGAGAATGGTCAGTGTATTGACCCCAATCAATGCCCATGTGAATATAACAATAGGGAGTACCCGTCGGGCCATGTTCTCAAACAAGGATGTAACACATGGTATGGCAATAACTTTAGATATACAGTACTATAACTTGAGATATATTAATAACAAAATGTTGTAAGTTCATGTAGGTCTTGTAAGCTTATAAAAAAAGGTCTGAAGATAATAGCATTGGGTCTTTTTCTGCATTACAGCAAGTGCAGTGGCGGTTTGTGGACTGATTGTACAAACAATATCTGTGGATGTAAGTTACTATAGCTGATAGTTCTTAAGTGTCTTATTCCAAATCAATTTCGAGACAAAATGTATTTAGAAAATAGTATATCAAACACACTTGCAAAAAATAAGAGATGTAAAAATTCAGTATTCCGTCTTTTTAAGAATATTATCAGTAATAAAGAAAAAAACCTGACAATCTTGGTGACAATAAAATAATCGTTACTGACCGTAAAACAGATTCTTCACACTAATGTCCATTCATTGTTTCAGTTATTCATTCGTTCATGTATATTTTGCAGCAAAATGTTGGGCTTCTGGGGATCCACACTATCGTACCTTCGACAGCAAGCGTTATGACTTCCAAGGCGATTGTTCATATGTATTAGTTCAAGATTGCTGGGACCACTATAATGACTACAGTATCCAATCAGAAAACTCACCTTGCAGAGGTCCTGGAATCACCTGTACAAAATCGGTCACCATCAAGATGGGAGGATCTACTGTCATTCTACAAAGGGAATTTGTGTCGACATTCGACGGAATAACTATTGATAGCCTTCCTTATGGAAATGATCATCTGTATGTTGAGATGCCATCAGAAGCAATGATCAAGGTAACATTCAAAATAGACACTAAACATACAGGGGCAATTTCATCTCAACAATACAAACAAAATATACAAAATATTTTACGTATTTTTTATATCAAGGCATTTTCCCTAATATTCAACCATGGCTTTTTGAGTAAGTAGAACAACAAAGATCATATTTATATTATCAATGTTATTGTACTATTCATTTAATCATTGTTGTTATTATTATCAATATAATTATTTTAACTATCATTGTGATCCTTTTTATTGCTATTATTAGTAACCTTTCATTCAATATTTATCCAGGTGACTTTGAAAAATAACATCGAAGTCTTCTGGGACGGAACAAAACGAGTTGAGATCTCTGTACCGGCAGAACAGTACAATAAAACGTGCGGTTTATGTGGAACGTACACTAACAAACAAAACGATGACTTCTATACAAGAGCTGGTAAGATAATAATAGTGAATAATTATGATTGTCATGTCATGATGATAAAGGTGATGATGATTATGATAATTTTGAAGATTATTATTATTATATTATTATCATCATTAATATTATCACTAAGCCATATTTTTTTGTATTTTAGGTGATATCGAGACGAATGCTATCTCATTTGGCAACAAATGGAAAGTGTACGGTTCGTGTCCTGATTTACCAATAGATCCAGTCCCTCATCCTTGTGATCTATTCTCACAGAGGGCACCAACTGCCGAATTGCAATGTCGGAAACTAAAAGACCATGATGATTTTAAAGGTATGTTATCTATTAATAACATTTCGAAAACTATTAATTTTTGCACTATGGCTTCTAATATTTAAAATTGTGGTACAACACAACTGTTATTATGTTATAGAATACAATTTAAAGGCGGCAACCATGATTGTACCCCCAATGCATTGGGCTTAACATCTTGTAAAAAGACAAAAACTGATTTTATACAAGTTGTTTTTTAACTTGAAGAAATAGATTGAACAGGATTATTATAGGCTACATTAGCGAAATTCTTAATTGCTGTATTTTACAATGACAATATTGTCATTAAATTTCATCATCATCATCATCAACATCAACATCAACATCATCATCATCATCATAATCGTCACCATACACTAGCCTATGTACACTTAATGACAGTTAGCTTAAGACTACTTTTTAATCCTCAACAGCCACTGTTCATTTTCAACTTTTGTCTTCCAGTAGATTATTGAGCTGTTCTATATTGTAGAGACAAGCCATAGCTTCCAGAAGCTATGCTTTTTTAGGCGTTGAACGAATCGTGAATTGGGAAGTTTTTCACTATCAAAAAAAAATATTGTTAAAAACAAACAAAAGTTTTATTAACCTTATTCAATTATAAATTCAACATTTTATGTCCATAGAATGTCATCAGGTCGTTGACCCAATTCCTTATTACCGAGATTGCCTCTATGACGTATGCAACTGTCAACAAAACGGGCTTTGTGAATGTGACGCATTTGCCCAGTATTCATTAGACTGTGCTAATAAAGGCGTGGTTTTGGAATGGAGACAACAGATTGATCAATGCAGTAAGCAACATTTATACTTAATAAATGTTACCCCATAATTCAAAATTCAATTCAAATTAACATAAGCTTTTTATTCTTGAGCGTTCGTATTGTTCGACCCCAGTTTAAAGAACATTCAAAGAAATATTCGGTTTTAATATTAATGGTTCATTCTAAGGTTGTTTTCTGAAAGCTGCCTTTCTTTTTTGATTAATATACACTTAATTTCATTACATCATTTATTGATATTCTCTTTTTAAATAAGTGTCGTTTACTTTATCCATGACATGTTTTTTATAATTAAATTTTCAAGAAGGTTGAATGAAATTAGCTGCTGTAAAATATTGTTAACTGAAATTATGTAATATTTTAATAAATAGAGATCGAGTGTTCAAATGAGAATCTTGTATACTGGGAGTGTGGGCCTTCCTGCTTTACATCGTGCGCATCACTTTCAAGCAATTTCAACTGTACCGAGCAGTGCGTCCAAGGATGTTCGTGTCCCGAAGGAACGGTGCTTGATCGGGATAGTACGTGCGTTATCCCTGAGGCATGTAGCTGCGAGATGGATGGTTCGGTATATAAATCTGGCGAAGTCGTCCCAAAAGGTTGCGGAGAATGGTATGAATCTATTATTATTAATGGAAGCAGAAATTTACTAAATTATACCTACTTAAAAACTTTCGAGCTGGTGCGATATCACTAGCAAATTAGCAGTTTATTATATACTGAGAATATACGATAAGTGTATTAAAAAAATAATTAAGTACATCATAACTATATATTTAGATAATTATTATCCTAACCATTTCAATAATTTTCACAGCACTTGTTTGGGAGGTTCGTTTTTGTGCAGTGACACAAGCTGTCCCATTACGTGTGGTGTCAACGAGGAAGTGACTAACTGTGTCCCAGAATGTGTGAAAACTTGCACCAATATGCACGAGTTTGAAGACTGCACACCAGCTCAATGTTTGGAAGGTTGCAAGTGTAAAGACAATTACGTTTGGGATGGATTCGAGTGCGTGCTTCCGAGTCAGTGCCCATGTCATCATGGAGGTAAAAGCCACCAGCCTAATGACATCATCAACATGGAGTGCAATAAACTGTAAGTATCAGTAACTTTAATTTGGAATTGAGCAAGTTGAAAAAAATGACCGTAATTTGTCTTCCCTTATATCTGAACCTATGCTCTATAGTGATAGTCTGCATCCTCGTAGGCCTATGATGATCCTGCTTAATAACTTATAAACTGAAAAGATAATTGATAATATAATATTGTATTTATTCGCCAAATGATTTTATCTACGCTATATCCGTATAGAGGGTTTATAATGTAAGCAGTATGGGTGAAGTACAACGCGTCCTCTTAACGATAACTATCATTCTGTCTTATCTACAGGAACTAATATTGTTTTTATATTTTATTTATGGTGTGTGTCTTTTCCATGCAGAGATAGGTTTCCGGTTGACTCCAGACTGGGGTGTTGTTTAATTGAATGAGATCAACATTAGACCTAAATGAGATCAACATTAGACCTACCTCATATAATAACTAACTGGTGAAAAATATCAATTAATGACTCATTGCTTATAACAGAGTTATATAAAGGGGAAAGTCTACTGATAAATCCAGATTTAATTACGTTAACTCTACATTTCGGGAAAAAATATCTTGCCTATGCATATTGGTACGGGGAACTTTCAAAGAAATATATGGGAACATATTAAACAAGAATGAGGAATTAACACACCTAAAGAGAAAAACAAGATCAAATAACTGCCTGCGCTTTTATAAAGAATCTAACATTTAATTTAATTTAAGAATTTAACGTTGATTGTTATTACCAATAAATCTCAGAAACTCAGTTTATTAAAGAATAGTTTTCTAATCTGTTAAAATTTAAGCAAACAATTGACACCAGAAGGTCATAGGCCTATGTCTCTATTCTGGTTCGTAAAATTGTGGTTCTCACGACGAACAATTCTATTGGCCACTATTCGTATGGGTTGTGTCTCAGCCATAGGTGCAAGTAGACTTTGAAGTGGACAATTTAAAAGTTATCCCAATTCTAGTTATTAATTTTAAAATTATACCGTAGTGTATGTTATTAGTTGTCATCAATTAAAAATTATAACGAGAAAATATATTAATTATAGACCCTTAAATTAACTGTCAAATCGGAATGTTGATGGTTTTTCGATACTTAAACACAGACAGTAGATTTGCAACCTACTGGAACGTACGTTCTACGTTAGTAATGAGTCGTTCGCTTCGGCGAGTCAGCGATTCGTGCAAGCCATCTACCCTGGTGACCACGTCAACTGCAATTCATGCGAGACAGGACGAAGTATAATTACAGTATTGTACCAAAAGTGCGAGGCACCTTAAAACACGCTAAAACTCAGTAAAAGTGACCATGACAATATTTTAATATAAATTATGATGTTTATATGACCTTCTCATCGAGTAATACTAAAATCAAACCATTTCCTTCCATCAAAAGTGACTTAATTCAACCCGGCCCGGTCATATCCCTGGAAGAGAGTCTAATAGTCCTAGTCGCGACGAGGCCTCGTCAACCTCGAAACCAACAGGAACAGGAGAGGACGACGGACGGAGAGAATTCTGAATAGTCGAGTCGTACCATAAATAACTAGTGTTATTGTTCTTAGATTTATTATGATAGATTAATAAATAGGCCTAAATAATAAATGAATTAATAGAATATTAAAATAGTTTGGTGTTATTCTATACTTTTGAGGATCACCATAACCACAACTTGTGAACTATTATCTGTACAAACTTCCTAAAAATGTGCCACACATAGCTCCATCATCCTCTCATTTCACCACACCCTGAACTGAATGCATTGATTTGATTGGCTAAATGACGAAAAGAGCCGCTGAAGGTCCGTTGTAATTTATGAAAGAAAAGGTAATTTTGTTGTTTATACAATATATAATTATAATATTTATACATTTTTTGACATGGCCTCTGCATGCATACAAAATATAATACTTTATTGCAAACATATATAAAATAGTTCATCCTTGGCCCTAGTGCTTAAAGCTGAATAAATAAATTTAAAAAAGAAAAAGAAGTACAGTATCGTCATTGGATAAAATAAGGGCAGGCATAATTTTTTTTTTTTTTTTTTTTTTGTGGTATACATGTGAAAATTGCGTTTCTTTTAAATTAATCAAAAATGCTGTACTAAACAAGGAGAGCATCAACAACTTTTTCATAATTTGATTTGCTAATCATACGTTTGTTTTTATATAGGCCAAATTTGACATTGCAGTCAGACAATTAAGTAAAATATATATAATTATACAATAATTATAATATAGCGCATTTATTTGAATAAGCACCCTGGGGCGTTTATTGTTCAGATGGGTTTTTGAGGAGCCAGTGTTTACTGGTAAATGTCTACTATCATGCATAATTAATGGTAAGTGTTTTTGTGCATGGCTTTTAAATCCCTAATTAATTAGCAATTGATTTAATTTCACTAGGGTAAAACATTGATAATTAGTCCAATGCTGAAAATGATGTTGCTTCCATTTCATCCGTCCATATTTACTTATATATAGAGACAATTGAAAAAAAATTTAACGTCTAAGCGTTTATTCAAAATGAACTTTTGGGGGGGTTATTCGGGGGTGGGGGCGTTTGTTCAAAGTGGAGCATTTATTTGAATAAATAATACTGTGTAATTATTAATTGTTTTTTAAAACATGATGGATTACACGATGCTAGCCCATAAATTAATTTTTATTAGTCTTTTATGCATTTTAAACTATGACGTTTACGGTACTCTTTCAATTGTGTTCTGTTTCATGTTTTTTAATTGTCTTTACTAGTTATGTTTATTTTGTAAAAAATAAATAGGGTCCTCCCTCCATGGATGGGGCGAATGGGCAGATTGTGTGTGAAAATGAATATTACATAGGCCTAGCTTGTCTTTCATTATAGGCCTATATGAAGTCACGTCTGGATAGCTGGAAATTATCTTTTTAACATCAAAATAATTATGTTAAATGTAGTTAATTAATTATTGTAATTGTTTTATAAATTGTACAAGTGTTTGTTAGCGTGGAATTTTGTGTGCCTCGCTTGACTCGCACTGTTGGTACACGTCCCGCATAAATTACCGTCATGGCTCGCATGAATTGCATGCCTCGCTGGGTGACTCGCTGGCTCGCTCGCTCGCACTTTGGCAACCATCGTTCGTTTCAAGCTCTGCTCGGATGACTGTTACTTATTATTTTTAACGAAAGTTATCAGAACAAATGAACGTATCTTTTTGAAGTGTTTGTTGGAATAACTTGGCAGACTGGTTACTTTTTTATCAATTTACTTTAGCTGTGGGTTTATGAGATGATAAGATTGAGTTAACTTTGTCTATCTTGACGTAGATATTAGGGTCACTAGTGCTATATCAACATATCACCAGTGACGTAAACTATAGTTTCAACATGCCGACATTTTTCTCTATGCTCGATTCTAAAATATACTTATTAAATTAAGCAGAGTATAACTTCAGTATCACATTTTTAACCTGCCCCATCGTTGTTCTTCTCAGCACTCTACAGCTTCCCGGTTTTAAATCAGTCACTGTTGTTTCACACCGCATACAATATATTTTGACCTGAGATATCTAGAAAAATCATGTTTGTTCCCACTTCACATTCTCTATATAAACACACTGCCTAGTGGGATACACTTAGCAAATCCACCAGATAGATGTAACCAAGCACCAATAGACCTATCAAAACAGTACCTCAACAAAACGAATTTATTTTTATGTA
>NW_022687544.1:438265-452789 GCF_011630105.1 Anneissia japonica | reverse complement strand
TCACTTTAACGTTGATGAAGATAGCAGGAGCTATCGAAATATCCGTTTGATTTTGTTATAGCTTAATAAATTTGTGTTCCGCAAGTCAACTTTCAATGATTGTACACCGTTTTTTCATTGCTTTTGCATTTTATATATATATAGATAGATAGATAGATAGATAGATAGATAGATAGATAGATAGATAGATAGATAGATAGATAGATAGATAGATGGATATATAGATATGGCATATCAAAAATGGGCAGTATACTTTGGTTACCAACAGCATGTATAATTGGCACAGGTTAGCCAAACATATTATACAGCTCTATTACTTGCAATAAACTTCGCCTACGTAAGTTTAAAGAAAACTTCAGTAGAAAAACGCTGTGTAAGCCTACAACTTAGTACATATCAAAACTTCATAAAGAATTTACTTCTAAATCCTATCAATTTCAGTGTGTATAGTATAAATTTGTACTCATTCTACTATGATCATCTGACACTCGTATCCCTGTCAATTCATCATTATACAGTGTGTATAAATTCATGTGTAGGATGGTTATTGAAGCTACCATCAATTTATATTTCATTATTCTTAATCTTTCCTCTTGGGGATTATTTTCTGACAGATCGTTTTTACATGCCATTACTATTCCTATTTACCATGTTTATATTGTCGACAACTTTGCCGATTTTGCTTAGCAAGTTTGTGTGACTTGTGTTGGCGAACCTTATCTGTTCTTTACATTTGGAGGATTTTCTTCAGCTTTTTAACAATATTTATGCTTTCCTCAGAATATTTGTTATTCAAGGTCACGTATTAACTGTCTATATTTGATATTGTGAACATGTCTTTCCTTTCGAGTGCACATTTCAATTGCGATAGGTAATATAATAGAATACAGTCCTATATTATTATACAGTATTTTCTGTGCTACCAATGAATCAGCATGTTTTGTCATTCCCCATATGGTACTGTATTGTGTTAAGGATAATAATATTTTTATTTGTTAAATGCCTACTATTTTTGACAGGCAATGTAATGGAACAGCGTGGATACCACTAACTGCCCATGACTGTCCAGGCAAGTAATATAGCCGCTAGTTTTTATATCACTTTCGGTAATTACATAGTTCAAGACCACATCCTAAGAAGTAATTATGAAACTATAGCCGTAAAATATAATAATGCATGTCCGTTAAATTTATGTCTTGCGTTCTTAAACATAGGCCTACTCAGGCACAGAACTGGTAAATATTTTATAAATATATATGAGTACACATACGAAATCATAAAAAGGTCAATAATTGTATACAATACTTTTTAATTTAGTTGCATATTGGTGATAATATTTTGCATTAATTTATTGACAAACATTTTGGATGTTTTAGCTCATAAAAAGTCAAGCTGTACACTAAGGACGTCAGCAACTTAAATTAATTTAATTATTTAATTTTTATTTAGTTACTTGTGTCGCATGGGGAGACCCACATTACGAGACATTTGATGGTAAGATGTATGGCTTCCAAGGAGATTGTGAATACGTTTTGGTAACCAATTACTTATACCAGCACGTGCAACCTGACTTTCAAATTACGGCAAAAAACGAGCCGTGTGGAACATCTACTGTCACCTGTACCAAAAGTGTCAGACTCACTATCGGTATGTATGCTGTATTATGTCGTTTAAAAATATAAGTTGCAAAATATATGCAAGTTGCAAATATACGCAGACCCGAGAGCACCATGGTCTGACCTAGGCCTAAGAGGGTAGATAACGCATTTTTTTTATTTGGTTGCTTAGAAGGTAGCACGCTACAAATGAATATACAAAAACCTGATAAACATTGTTTGCATGGCGAAGTAATAAATATGTATTAATGCTTGCGGTGGTGTACCGCAAGCATTAATATTTGATAAACATTGTTAATGATAATGCACAAGCTGATTTGAAGAGCGCATAGGATGTATGATGTTCCATATTTAGCAGACATACTGTAGTGGTCTTAAAGCGGTCTCCAAGCATGTTCCACTCACAATTGATTTTGATTTGAATTGTTTATTTTATATGAGACATGTAGTAGTTTTTCGCTAACATATCAATGTACATTGTGAAAACAGGATCAGGCCAGAACCAAGAAACGATAATCCTTGACCGATACTTACCGATTGAGTCATCCAGCGATATGTTCCGACTTACCGAAGTAGGACTGTCTGTTTTTGTTCACACTGATATTGGTGTTACATTAGTTTGGGATAAGAAGACAAGGATCGAGGTTAAATTGGACCCTATTCATAAAAACACTGTAAGAAAATATACTAAATAAGCGAATAATATTGCATTACATAAGCTATATAAAACGTGGTGATAAGTCGAGATAAATAAATATTGGCCAATTAGGTTATGAAGAAGGTGAAAACTAATATGTCAGGTGGTGGCAATGGTGGTGGTGGTACAGTTATTAATAGTCCCATAAGAAACGTTTACTCGTCAATTTTGTTAACGGTTAGTTCACATTTTGAATATTGAGCTCACCCAGACCTACAATGCTTCTAGCTTAATATCATAAAAACACTGCTTCTCCGTTTCTGCCCGAGAATATGGCACGAATATCGTTTTCTTTGGAAGATATTATTGGCTAAGTTAAATTCAGATTCAAATCAATGTTTGTTTTAAATTGCTTTAGGTTGGAGGATTATGTGGAACATACAATGGAAATCAGGAAGATGATTTTACCAAATCTAATGGTGGTTTCCCTGTTGCGTCTGCGACTGTGTTTGCAAACAGCTGGAAGGTATGTTTTCAGAAGAAATAAAACCAGAGGACATGTATGTGGGTGAAGTGTCAGGCAATATCGGCCTACGCAGGATACTTATGATTATATGTGTTTGTTTTCCATAACAGTTTGAATGAATTATTAAAAACATCGATTATTATGGAGACGTCGTTCGTTAGACGTATTTTGTTTGAAATTAATTGTCAATGGTATTCATTTTTACATAATCATTATTAATCATACTTAGACATCAGAGACGTGTGGAAATGCCCCAGATTTTAATGACACTTGTCAAGAGCACCCTCATCGCAAGCCATGGGCCCAGCGAAAATGCAGCATAATAAAATCAGATACCTTCAAAGAATGTCACAGCGAGGTTCCTTATGAGGAGTATTATGTCAATTGTCTGTTTGACGCATGCGGTTGCGACAGTGGTGGCGATTGCGAGTGTCTTTGTACAGCTATAGCTGCTTACGCTCAAGCATGTAATGCACATGGTGTGGCAATAAAGTGGCGATCTCAAGAACTTTGTCGTGAGTTAATAATATATTCCAACTCGTATACTCAACACTTTACATTAGTAAATAATTAAACCTGTCATATATAGAGCAATACATTTTTAATTGTTTTCAAAAAGTTAATGTTTATCATAGCAGTTCGTATTTATTAGGTTACATGATTTATGCATGCTACATTTATTGTTTTCCTGACGAAAATCTATACTATTTTCCCACTACAGCAATTCAATGTGACGGATGCTTTACCTACGATCCATGTGTTTCTCTATGCGACACGTGTGATAATAGGTATTATCGGGATGCTGACGGCCACTGCCTCGATATTTGTGTGGAAGGTTGTAAGTGTCCAGAGGGCGAATATCTTCAGGATGGAGAGTGTGTAAAAACCTGTCCAGAGCCAACTACATTAGTGCCAACGACATCTCCAACAACTACACTAACTACGACCACGATACCAACAACTAACGAAGAGCCAACAACACAGTCTTTAACAACCAGAGTTGTCACCGTCACTGAGTTTGAACCATCTACAGAGGGTCCTACTAAAGAGGTTATCACTCCATCGCATTCTACTAAGACAAAAACACCGACGCCTGATCTCACAACTTCAGAGCCGTCAACTACCAAAGTCACAACCCCAGAATCAACAACCCCCGTCGTCACAACCACAGAACCGACAACCACCGTTACAACTACAAAACTGACAACTAAGGTCACAACAACAGAGCCGACAACAACAGTCATAACAACAGAACCGACAACCACCGTTACAACCACGGAGCCAACAACTACCTTAACACCGACAAAGTGTGTAACGCAGCCACCAAAAGGTATGTTAATTTCTCATGACTTACACAATACAAATTCACCATAACCAAAATAGGCTTGTTTTCATTTTACGCAATCGATATTCAAGATATTAATTATTGAAATCAATAATTAAGTAATCAGTTAGATGTTTTAGGCTTATAACGAATATGCAATGCAATATATATATATATATCTGTCTCCAACGGCCCCACATGATACGACAGAGGAACCAACAACAACAGAATCGACAACTGAGCCAACGACCACTCTTCCAACAACAACAATAAAAACAACAACAACCCCACATGATACGACTGAGGAACCAACAACAACAAAATCGACAACTGAACCAACAACAACAACAAAAACAACAACGTCAGATGTGTATAAGAGACAGATATATATATATACATGTATACGTATTTTATTATTAGTGTTATATTTATTTGTCATCATAAGTAATAGGCATAATTAATATTCAAGTTTAAAATTATCTTTTCCAGAATGTTGGTCCGAATGGATGAACGACGAAAATGGATCGAAAGTACCGGATGCTGCTCTTGGAGAATTTGAACTTCTAGATGAACTTCGCAATGATTACCAATTTTGTGAAAATCCGAGCGCGATTGAATGTCGTGTGGCATCAGAACCATATTGGCCGTACTACCTCACGGGACAAGAAGTTGAATGCAATTTGGAAACAGGATTAGAGTGTTATCATTCTTCAGACGGATTCTGTTATGATTATGAAATAAGAGTTAGGTGTGAATGCCAAGACCAGCCATTCCCACTCTGTTCCACCACAATGAGTCCAACTACAATGAGTCCAACTACAATGAGTCCAACTACAACAGAAGTGATAGACGAACATCGAACTACAGTACTACAAACATTTGAATCGCCAACAGCTCATCAACCTTCAATTGAACCAACAACGACCCCACATGATACGTCTGAAGGACAAACAAAAACAGAGTCGACAACGAGTGTGAAAACGACAACAAGTTCACCAACGACACCAGGAGAGACAACCGTGGAATCCACTGCAACCGTCTTTGTGACTGATATTGAAACAACGGAATCCACTACAACTGTTGAGTCAACCACAGCAGTTGAACCGACGACGTCTGTATTAACAACTGAACCAACAACAACTACACTTCCAACAAAGACTATTAAAACAACAACGCACCCACATGATACGACTGAGGAACCAACAACAACAACAGAATCGACAACTGAACCAACAACGACCACTCTTACAACAACAACTAGGAAAACAACAACGTCCCCACATGACACGACTGAGGAACCAACAACAAAAGAGTCGACAACGAGTATGAAAACAACAAATTCACCAACGCCACCAGAAGAGACAACCGCGGAATCCACTGCAACCGTCTTTGTGACTGATATATTTACAACAGAATCCCCTACAATTGTTGATTTAACCACAGCAGGTGAACCAACAACAACAGAATCGACAACTGAACCAACAACGACCACAATTTCAACAACCACTATAAAAACAACAACGGCCCCACATGATACGACAGAGGAACCAACAACAACAGAATCGACAACTGAGCCAACGACCACTCTTCCAACAACAACAATAAAAACAACAACAACCCCACATGATACGACTGAGGAACCAACAACAACAAAATCGACAACTGAACCAACAACAACAACAAAAACAACAACGTCCCCACATGATACGACAGAGGAACCAACAACAACAGAATCGACAACTGAACCAACAACAACAACAAAAACAACAACGTCCCCACATGATACGACTGAGGAACCAACAACAACTGAATCGACAACTGAACCAACAACGACCACAATTTCAACAACCACTATAAAAACAACAACGGCCCCACATGATACGACAGAGGAACCAACAACAACAGAATCGACAACTGAGCCAACGACCACTCTTCCAACAACAACAATAAAAACAACAACCCCACATGATACGACTGAGGAACCAACAACAACAGAATCGACAACTGAACCAACAACAACAACAAAAACAACAACGTCCCCACATGATACGACTGAGGAACCAACAACAACTGAATCGACAACTGAACCAACAACAACCACAATTCCAACAACTATGAAAACAACAACGCCTCCACATGATACGACTGAGGAACCAACAACAACGGAGTCAACAACAGGTGTGCGAACAACAACAAATTCACCAACTCCACCAGAGGAGACAACTGCGGAATCCACTGCAACCGTTTTTGTGACTGATATTGAAACAACGGAATCCACTACAACTGTTGAGTCAACCACAGCAGTTGAACCGACAACATCTGTATCGACATCTGAACCAACAACAACTACACTTCCAACAACGACTATGAAAACAACAACGCTCCCAAATGTTGAGACTGAGGAGCCAACAACAACAGAGTCAACAACTGAACCAACAACAACCACACTTCCAACAACAACTAGCAAAAAGACAACACCCCCACATGATACGACTGAGGAACCAACAACAACGGAGTCAACAACAGGTGTGCGAACAACAACAAATTCACCAACTCCACCAGAGGAGACAACTGCGGAATCCACTGCAACCGTTTTTGTGACTGATATTGAAACAACGGAATCCACTACAACTGTTGAGTCAACCACAGCAGTTGAACCGACAACATCTGTATCGACATCTGAACCAACAACTACACTTCCAACAACGACTATGAAAACAACAACGCCCCCACATGTTGAGACTGAGGAGCCAACAACAACAGAGTCAACAACTGAACCAACAACAACCACACTTCCAACAACAACTAGCAAAAAGACAACACCCCCACATGATACGACTGAGGAACCAACAACGGAGTCAACAACAGGTGTGCGAACAACAACAAATTCACCAACTCCACCAGAGGAGACAACTGCGGAATCCACTGCAACCGTTTTTGTGACTGATATTGAAACAACGGAATCCACTACAACTGTTGAGTCAACCACAGCAGTTGAACCGACAACATCTGTATCGACATCTGAACCAACAACAACTACACTTCCAACAACGACTATGAAAACAACAACGCCACCACATGTTGAGACTGAGGAGCCAACAACAACAGAGTCAACAACTGAACCAACAACAACCACACTTCCAACAACAACTAGCAAAAAGACAACATCCCCACATGATACGACTGAGGAACCAACAACAACGGAGTCAACAACAGGTGTGCGAACAACAACAAATTCACCAACTCCACCAGAGGAGACAACTGCGGAATCCACTGCAACCGTTTTTGTGACTGATAGTATATATATATATATATATATATGTTCCAACGAAAGTCTTAATGGCCTAGTTGGTTAAAGCGTCTGCATAGACAGCAGAAAGTCCCGGGTTTAAACCCTGGACCTTCTGCCTGGCCTATGCAGATCACTTGACTAACTTGAGACCTCTGCAATCTATTTGCACAAGCGTATTTGAACAGCAATAGTTCTTACTACATGGCAAAATAACCGAAATCAATATAATAAGCCATCTTGTTATTAGCATTTAACGACAAGGTGGCATCTTTGAAGATACTTTATTTATAAATAAATCATAAAGCGATGTAGAGCTCAACTTCAAACCGTCCTGTGGTAATGCCTCACGCGTTTTACTATTACTATATAATTATATATTTATATATGTATCTGTATATATATCCCGTCGAGAGTAATATATACTGTATACACTGTACATATATTTATGTAATATGATATATATTTCGATTCGGATCCAATAGACACTTCTTCCATGCGCAGATATAACAGAACCAAATGACAACTGGTTGTGATGATGGAATCTGATTTCATATTCTATTTTGCTCTACAGTTTAACGTAAGCGGCCAAATAATGTACGCACCTGCATACTTTGATGGAATTGAACTACGACAGAATGGTCTCAAAATGATGGTCATCGTTGCCTCTATTGGACTAGAAGTTCGTTTTGAACCACCTTCTCCTCGATATTATCGTGTGGTTGTCTCCCCTGCGTTGTTCTGGAATCAGACGGAGGGATTATGTGGTAAGAATGTTGATAGGAATATACTTTCAATCCCCTAATCGTGGGTTCAAATCGTCAAAAAACTAATAATACAACGCAAAAAAACAATAAAACGAATACTCTATATGAATACATTTCTCTACTTTCTACTATTACCACAGGGGTATTGGTAGTGGTACTGTTAATAGTAGCAGTAGTGATAGTAGGTATAGTAGTATTGTAAGTTAAATAATGTTAGTATAGTGTTTAGTAGTATAATATTATTTTATATACTGTTATTATTATTATTATTATTATTATTATTATTATTATTATTATTATTATTATTATTATTATTAATATTATTATCATTATTATTACTATTTGCTGTTACCTTTAAAAAGAAAATCAGTATCAGGACCGTAGCCAGGTTCTTCTAAGGGGGGTTTTCTGGGCGTGAGGTCCACAGTCGAAGCTCCGGTGGGGTCGGCGAAACCCCCAAAGCAAGAGGATTTTTGTGCTTTATGGGTCCAAAGAATTCTATAAAAGTAGATATGTTTGAAAATGTCTGTGTCTGGGTGGGTCTGCAGTGCATAAGTTGGGTTGGAGGATTTATTTGGGAAATTTAAAGAGGGGGTTTCGCCAAGAAAAGGGGGGTTTGCTAGAAAAGGGGAGTTCTCCCGAACCATAAAAACCCCCCCTGGATACTTGTCTTTCTTATCTAAATTGGCAAATAAATATTATTATTAAAATTCTAGAGTGTTTCTTTAAATATTCAATACCTGTAAGTAAAATATAATTACTTTTATTTAATATATAAAATTTCTATTAAATAGGTCTGTGTAACGGTAATTTTACGGATGATTTTCTGTCCCGTGATGGCAAAGTAATAGAGGATGAATTTGAATTCGGTTACGACTGGCTTGAACCTCCGGGTGGTGATAGAGAAGGCTGTATACCTCCGGCGGAACCAACTGCATGTATTCCAAGCCAAGAGGTGATCGATTGGTGTTCCAAAATAAATTCTACCATATTCGAAACCTGTCACGGGTATGTAGACACACGAGAGTATTATGAGACCTGTATCCGAGACGGGTGTGCAAACTCAACTGCAGGCAACTGCTGGGCATTCGAAAGCTACACTGAGGAATGTAGTGGAAATAATATTTGTATTCCATGGAGATCAGACGAGTTTTGTCGTAAGTTTTATGGGTGATTGTTTTTTAGGGCCGGGCACTCACTGCGTCGTACAACGGTCGGACGACTGTTGGCCGACGAATCCACCTGCGCTCCCTGTCAGCATTAGAAGACGCGACACCGTCTGCTGATTGGCGCTAGCAGTCCGGTTGCGCGCGCGTCGTGGCTTTCTCCATAGAATCGTCTCGGCCGACGACCGTCGTGCCCAGTGAGTGCCCGGCTTTAGTCATAATAATTAATTTCCAGGGCAAATCTAAATTCCTTCTGCTGGTGGTTTAGGGACACGGAGAGCCAATGAGAGCTTATTGTCCGAGTGAGTACCATAGTTGTTCCTTATCTACTTTGGGGCGGTCCCGCCTGGAATGTTCATCCATTTTAACAATATTAGTCTCTTATTTAAACAATATTCAGATATTGTTTTGCAGATGGATAAGGGATGGGGAGTGCCCATTTTGACACCCCAGGATCCGCTACTGATCCTTGACAGCTTATTCAGTGTTTAACTTACTTTGTACTCAATGTTTCACATTGAAAGTAGTTTATAACTTATTCGATCATTTAAAATTAGCAAAATACAATCGTTAAATTAAAATTAAATGTTTAAAAAATCCAGATTTCCATTGATAGTTCATCTTTTAGGTCATCTTTAACGTCAAAAAGTGTCTAGTCTTCATAAATCTCTTTTTATTACTTGGATAAATATTTCTCTATGAATATGCTTTACTTACAGCTGAACCATGTCCAGATGGCCTGGTATATCGACAATGCAACTGTCCAATAGCTGAGATAGATAGCTGCTCCGCATGGGAACACTTTGAGTGCCCATTGGATCCAATTGCTGGTTGCTTCTGTCCTGAAGGAACCGTGCCCGATGGTAATCATCCAACCAACATAACGTGCATCCCATGTGAAAGTAAGTATACCCTAAAATATATTAGTAATTGTGTAATAAATGTATTTATTAATGTATACCTATCTTTCCTATAGTTTCTTATCTTTCATTAATGTGTTTCATAGTATGGCTTCGTAATACAGAAAAACTTCTATTTACATGGAACATCTTATTCAAGTCCTGTAAAATTATTCAGAATAATAATGGGCGGCCTGCTATGCCCATTCGGGGCATAAATCATAAATCTCTTGCTTAGCTAAACTAAATAAAAATTTGTTATGATTGTATTTATTTAATATATTTGTAATTCTGTTATGTCCTTCCTTTTTAGACTCTTAAAACGAATATTTTATTTTACATCATACATTATTTTGAAAATTTCTACAGGTACCCCACCAACAATTTTTCCCATCACAACTCCCACTAAAGGTAAGACGCTAATATGTTTGAATAATTTTATTGAGATTCACTAAAAGCCACTCAAATTCAAGGTCTACAAATTATTCATTATTATTTGGAACTCTGTGGATCTTTTTTTTTCAAATAATTACTTCAAATGTTACATTAGGACTGAATGATGTGCACTCCACTTTAAATATAGTGTATGTGTTTGTACATAATGATAAGAATACTATTAATGGAACTGGACAGAGATCGATCTATTTTACTTGGAGTTTTTTTATGGAAATTGTTTGCCAACATTGCTTTGAAAGCCATTCTGGGTTATTAACAGAAAAATCAAGATTCAGAATAACGACATTGCTGACTTGTAAAGCTCAGTTACTTTTGCTTGAGATAATGTGAAGGCAATTAATCTTTAAGCTTGGTTTCCATTATAGATTAATACACTGCTGGTGTGTTTTCACTCCAATCGCTCAGTTGTATCGCAGACGCAATTGGGGAGGCTCCCCGATTTGACCAACCAATCAGCGTCGTTGAAAGCTGTCGACAATGGCGTGCAGCGATTTTATGTAAAACTCGATTAAACCACCAAGCTACAGCCCTACTATTATAAATACACTTTTATTTTTTATTCTAGCTCCTGGAAGTTGTGAATTCGTAGAATTGGACCCTGTCGAAGTCCAGATTGGCTTGTGCATTGGATATACACCTGCAACTGCCTGTATGGGTAAATGCGCTTCGTCATATCGAATCACTGGCTATGACAATCTCATCCCTATTACAGAGCAATCGTGTGCAAATTGTGCGCCCACCGAATATGAAACAGTTATGGTTGATCTCGTATGCCCCGGTAATGTTTTCAAACAAGTTGAAGTGCAGACCATTCGCACATGTGAATGCCTTGCTGGAAATGGAGCGGAATGTGAATAAAACAATTAGAATATTCCAGGATTTCAGATATATCTGACAGTATGGAAATTAAATGCTCTCTTTGCTAATTTATGTTATAGTTTAGGTTTTATAGGAACGCCCCATCGCGTATCTCTAGTGAGGTAATGTTAAATTTTAATTCAATTATATTTTTTGTCGATTGAAAAAAAAATATCGTCCTTTTTATCAGTAAGCGTAATGCAGCATCCCAAACTCCTTACTAAATGTTATGCTGTACGTGAAGACTCTATTTCAACAAGAATCAACACCACGTTGATTTGCTCAATGTGAGGCATGTGTATTTTATGATAATAATCTGCTCGAGAGGGACTAAACCAGGACACATTTAAGCTCACATTCATGTTTTCTATTTTCTTGATATTCAATATGATGAACGACCGTTGCGCGGGGCATGTCCCACAAAAGGACAGTGTGAACGTACTTAAACACGTAGGGTTTGTGGGACAACATGTGTGCTTGTGGGACAAGAGCTTATTCCAGGACCTGTTCTGATTGGTCGGTTGTTAAGTCTGATTGTAACTCTGGAAAATCGATTTTTCTTAGTTACGAATTTACTTTAAGCTGTGACGTTATGTTCGCTTTCTTATTCATGGTTGTCAACATTTGTGTCAATAAACGTTATTTATTGCCATTTGAATCCAAAGTTCAATGTAGTTATTTATGGTTAAATATTACCGGATATTAAATTATTATTAAACTGAGAAACAAAGGAAATATGATGTCCTAATATTTAAGTTTATGTTATATTAGCGTGTATTGGTTGTGTGCCAGTGTTGCCGTGCTTTTCCATTGTAATCAATTGTCATTAGAAATATTGTGATTTCAACTAATAAAAGAAAGAGAATGCATACTGGACCATAACAAGCGTAAATTGATTAATTCCAATGTAATGTATTCATCCAGCACAATAGGCCAACAAACATAAAACAAAGTAACCATTAAATACATGCCAGAGGAGGATCAAACATGAGACTGATATAATAATAATAATAATAATAATAATAATAATAATAATAATAATAATAATAATATAATAATAATTATTATTATTATTAATATAATAATAATAGGGCTTAATAATAATAATAATAATAATAATAATAGTAATAATAATATTAATTGAAATTTATAGTGTCAATTAAACCACCAAGGTACTTAATATCAAAGGCGCTTTGCACGTTAATGATGGAAAAGGCGATTTTTAAGTAAGAACATTTTTTAATGTGTGCATATAAGATCAAACGTGTACAAGACGTTGTCGAATGAAAATGGTGTTCCTTATATCCACGTGACCATCACAGTTTTACATCTGGAAACATACCTAGACCTATTCAATTATGATCTTTTAAATATTTATAATAATTATATAATTTGTATTTACTTTCTTTTATTTTCATTCTAAAACATTTTAAATAAAAATAGTAGTTACTGTAATTAGGTTGATTTGATACGTCTGCTAAATATTCATTTTTCATAAAATATTAAGCTTCATACAAAATAACTGAAGGATAACTCTTTCCATTCCACTTTTTCAATGTTTGAGGGGTAATTTGTAATACAGATTACCGGTAAGGTCTGAGTATTGTATTATGTGCCTTTAATTCGTATAGGCCTAATATCACACAGTGTCGACAATACGGTTTCAGAAACAGGCTAAACTATTATATTTTTCACTGTCGGCATTAGCAGCTATGTATGGAGTTTGAAGGGAGCCTTATGAGTGAGTTTTTTGACAACCATGGCATGCCTTCCTGTGGTAATCACAGTCAGGAAACACCATAAAACTGTCAGTAAAAAAACAAGTTCCTTGGTAAAACTGAAAGCGCGCAATACACAGTCGTATTTCCAGCCTGCACAAACTCTTAATCGATGTTTATACTGAAACTTTATAATAGTAAATCAATGAAATAAGTCGCTCCTTTATAGGAAAAGCCAATTTTAACCAAGGAATTGGAACTGTTGAGTTCTAGAAAGTCCTATTTTCAGTGTTTTAGTTACAGCAAACTGTTCATTAGACGGTAAAAACGCATTTTACGCGTTTGTATTTATGAAAATTACTTTCAAACCCAAGTCAAACCATTTCTCATTTTATTTATTCAACCACATGAAAAAAAAAATGGTTAGGTACAGCCAAGGAGAATGAATTTATGAATTTTCAAGTCCCCATGAATATCTATGATTACCTTTTATGTGATAACCAAGTAATGGTTTAATTAAGAACATGGTTTACTGGAGAAATATACAATTAGGGCCTATGAATGTCAATTTGTAGCAACCAACTATTACTTTTATGAATTGTAAAAACTCAAAACAGTCGTGGCGGATCCAGGAATTCAAAATAGAGGGGGCCGGGATAGTACTTTCACAAATGAAGAACCTCAGTCCCACCATGGTTGGGGTTGAGGTAAGAACATTTGTGATTTATGGCTCCTCCAGATGGCCTGAATTGCACTCTCATACTTACAATTTGAACACAATTTTCTTTATATCTCCATCCTTTTAAAAATATTGAACACTTGAATCCGCCACCGCAAAGAGACATTAATTAATATGGCACCAGAATTACATAATGTATTATTGTTTTGTATTATTCGGTGGTAGTTAGCACATGTGTATTATAAAGTGTTTTACCCCCTGTAAAAGAGTTGAAGAAAATAGTCAATTCATATGAAACTTTTGTATTATTGGTCGCAACGTTTTTCAATAAAACTCTGGTATATGTTGACATCATACAGCTCCATAGACAACAAAAACGACACTACCGCGCATGCACAGTAAACTAGTGGGCGGGGTTTAATGTCAGAAATCCATCGTCGTCCTTCTCCAACAGTCCCGATTCAAAAACACCCTGTTATATTTAAGTGAATATATCCACCTTGTCTGCAGAACCGACACCTTTTATACAGGGAAATTAAATGGAGATGGGTTGAGACAGCCGGTGATGACTTGGTACTGGTGGGGTGTG